>NW_025535070.1:47500-123647 GCF_020615455.1 Coregonus clupeaformis
AACTGATATACCTTATCAAAATAACTGGCATACCTTATCATAATAACTGATATACCTTATCAAAATAACTGGCATACCTTATCATAATAACTGATATACCTTATCATAATAACTGATATACCTTATCATAATAACCGACATACCTTATCAAAATAACTGGCATACCTTATCATGATAACTGTCATTCCTTATCATAATAACTAGCATTCCTTATCATAATACCTATCATACCTGATCATAATATCTTTCGTACCTTATCATAATAACTTTTATACCTTATCATAATAACTGAAATACAGTACCAGTCAAAAGTTCGGACACCTACTCATTCCAGGGTTTTTCTTAATTTTTTACTATTTTCTACATTGTAGAATAATAGTGAAGACATCAAAACTATGAAATAACACATATGGAATCATGTAGTAATCAAAAAAGTGTTACACAAATCAAAATATATTTTAAATTTGAGATTCTTTAAATAGTCACCCTTTGCCTTGATGACAGCTTTGCACACTCTTGGCATTCTCTCAACCAGCTTCGTGAGGTAGTCACCTGGAATTCATTTCAATTAACAGGTGTGCCTTCTTAAAAGTTAATTTGTGAAATTTCTTTCCTTAATGCGTTTGAGCCAATCAGTTGTGTTGTGACAAGGTGTGGGGGTGGGGGGGTATACAGAAGATAGCCCTATTTGGTAAAAGACCAAGTCCATATTATGTCAAGAACAGCTCAAATAAGCAAAGAGAAACGACAGTCCATCATTACTTTAAGACATGAAGGTCAGTCAATACGGAACATTTCAAGAACTTTGAAAGTTTCTTCAAGTGCAGTCGCAAAAACCATCAAGCGATATGATGAAACTGGCTCTCATGAGGACCGCCACAGGAATGGAAGACCCAGAGTTACCTCTGCTGCAGAGGATAAGTTCATTAGAGTTACCAGCCTCAGAAATTGCAGCCAAAATAAATGCTTCACAGAGTTCAAGTAACAGACACATCTCAACATCAACTGTTCAGAGGGGACTGTGCAAATCAGGCCTTCATGGTTGAATTGCTGCAAAGAAACCACTACTAAAGGACACCAATAAGAAGAAGAGACCTGCTTGGGCCAAGAAACATGAGCAATGGACATTAGACCAGTGGATATTCTACAATGTAAAAAATTGTACAAATAAAGAAAAACCCTTGAATGAGTAGGTGTGTCCAAACTTTTGACTGGTAGTGTACATTATCATAATAACTGTCATACCCTATCATAATAACGTTCATACCTTATCATGATAACTGTCATACCTTATCATAAAAAATGTCATACCTTATCATAATAACTGTCATACCTTATCATAATAACTAACATTCCTTGTCATAATAACTAACATTCCTTATCATAATAACTGTCATACAGTGGGGAAAAAAGTATTTAGTCAGCCACCAATTGTGCAAGTTCTACCACTTAAAAAAGATGAGAGAGGCCTGTAATTTTCATCATAGGTACACGCCAACTATGACAGACAAAATGAGAAAAAATATCCAGAAAATCACATTGTAGGATTTTTTAATGAATTTATTTGCAAATTATGGTGGAAAATAAGTATTTGGTCAATAACAAAAGTTTCTCAATACTTTGTTATATACCCTTTGTTGGCAATGACACAGGTCAAACGTTTTCTGTAAGTCTTCACAAGGTTTTCACACACTGTTGCTGGTATTTTGGCCCATTCCTCCATGCAGATCTCCTCTAGAGCAGTGATGTTTTGGGGCTGTCGCTGGGCAACACGGACTTTCAACTCCTCCAAAGATTTTCTATGGGGTTGAGATGTGGAGACTGGCTGAGGCCACCCAGGACCTTGAAATGCTTATTACGAAGCCACTCTTCGTTGCCCGGGCGGTGTGTTTGGGATCATTGTCATGCTGAAAGACCCAGCCACGTTTCATCTTCAATGCCCTTGCTGATGGAAGGAGGTTTTTCACTCAAAATCTCATGATACATGGCCCCATTCATTCTTTCCTTTACTACGGATCAGTCGTCCTGGTCCCTTTGCAGAAAAACAGCCCCAAAGCATGATGTTTCCACCCCCATGCTTCACAGTAGGTATGGTGTTCTTTGGATGCAACTCAGCATTCTTTGTCCTCCAAACACGACGAGGTTGAGTTTTTACCAAAAAAGTTATATTTTGGTTTCATCTGACCATATGACATTCTCCCAATCCTCTTCTGGATCATCCAAATGCACTCTAGCAAACTTCAGACGGGCCTGGACATGTACTGGCTTAAGCAGGGGGACACATCTTGCACTGCATGATTTGAGTCCCTGGCGGCGTAGTGTGTTACTGATGGTAGGCTTTGTTACTTTGGTCCCAGCTCTCTGCAGGTCCCCCGTGTGGTTCTGGGATTTTTGCTCACCTTTCTTGTGATCATTTTGACCCCACGGGGTGAGATCTTGCGTGGAGCCCCAGATCGAGGGAGATTATCAGTGGTCTTGTATGTCTTCCATTTCCTAATAATTGCTCCCCACAGTTGATTTCTTCAAACCAAGCTGCTTACCTATTGCAGATTCAGTCTTCCCAGCCTGGTGCAGGTCTACAATTTTGTTTCTGGTGTCCTTTGACAGCTCTTTGGCCTTGGCCATAGTGGAGTTTGGAGTGTGACTGTTTGAGGTTGTGGACAGGTGTCTTTTATACTGATAACAAGTTCAAACAGGTGCCATTAATACAGGTAACGAGTGGAGGACAGAGGAGCCTCTTAAAGAAGAAGTTACAGGTCTGTGAGAGCCAGAAATCTTGCTTGTTTGTGGTGACCAAATACTTATTTTCCACCATCATTTGCAAATAAATTCATTAAAAATCCTACAATGTGATTTTCTGGATTTTTTTCCTCCATTTGTCTGTCATAGTTGACGTGTACCTATGATGAAAATTACAGGCCTCTCTCATCTTTTTTAAGTGGGAGAACTTGCACAATTGGTGGCTGACTAAATACTTTTTTTCCCCCACTGTACTTTATCATAATCACAAGATTAGTGCTTAAGCTTTTCTTTATAGCATATAGCATTTCTTTATAGCTTCAAATATTGTTTAGAGAAGGTGATGTTACTCCTATGGAATGGTAGAATGGTAGAACTATGTCACTACAGATGTATCGTAGAACTCTGCATGTCAAAAGATGCATTAACTCCATAATCTCTGCTTCTGTTGTTAGCCCAGGGCTCCATTCCTTTAGTTCATCTCATGGACTTAATATATACTGTATATATAGTTGATATTACAATAGTTCATATTAGTTTCCACTGTATAATTGTATCATTAGCATTAAGGGCTATCAATGTGTTTGATTGTCGTCATATCAGTTCTATCTCTGCCAGTGCTGTTGTTGTTGTTCAAATAAAGTTTAATTTGTTCTATTTTATGTTTATAGCACAATAAAAATATATATGTTACTGTGGTCTGATGATGTTCTCATCTAAATCAATATGTTACTGTGGTCTGATGATGTTCTCATCTAAATCAATATGTTACTGTGGTCTGATGATGATGTTCTCATCTAAATCAATATGTTACTGTGGTCTGATGATGATGTTCTTATCTAAATCAATATGTTACTGTGGTCTGATGATGTTCTCATCTAAATCAATATGTTACTGTGGTCTGATGATGATGTTCTCATCTAAATCAATATGTTACTGTGGTGTGATGATGTTCTCATCTAAATCAATTTGTTACTGTGGTCTGATGATGATGTTCTCATCTAAATCAATATGTTACTGTGGTCTGATGATGATGTTCTCATCTAAATCAATATGTTACTGTGGTCTGATGATGATGTTTTCATCTAAATCAATATGTTACTGTGGTCTGATGATGATGTTCTCATCTAAATCAATATGTTACTGTGGTCTGATGATGTTCTCATCTAAATCAATATGTTACTGTGGTCTGATGATGATGTTCTCATCTAAATCAATATGTTACTGTGGTCTGATGATGTTCTCATCTAAATCAATATGTTACTGTGGTGTGATGATGATGTTCTCATCTAAATCAATATGTTACTGTGGTCTGATGATGATATTCTCATCTAAATCAATATGTTACTGTGGTCTGATGATGATGTTCTCATCTAAATCAATGTTACTGTGGTCTGATGATGATGTTCTCATCTAAATCAATATGTTACTGTGGTCTGATGATGTTCTCATCTAAATCAATATGTTACTGTGGTCTGATGATGTTCTCATCTAAATCAATATGTTACTGTGGTCTGATGATGATGTTCTCATCTAAATCAATATGTTACTGTGATCTGATGATGATGTTCTCATCTAAATCAATATGTTACTGTGGTCTGATGATGTTTTCATCTAAATCAATTTGTTACTGTGGTCTGATGATGATGTTCTCATCTAAATCAATATGTTACTGTGGTCCGATGATGTTAACTAAATTTGTATTTGTATTTATTAGGGATCCCCATTAGCTACTGCTAAGGCAGCAGCTACTCTTCCTGGGGTCCAAACACATTAAGGCACTTACATGATCTACTCAAAGCCAGTGGCATGTCATTAGTAAAGATTGAAAAAAGTAAGGGGCCTAAACAGCTGCCCTGGGGAATTCCTGATTCTACCTGGATTATGTTGGAGAGGCTTCCATTAAAGAACACCCTCTGTGTTCTGTTAGACAGGTCACTCTTTATCCACAATATAGCAGGGGGTGTAAAGCCATAACACATACGTTTTTCGATAATGTCAAAAGTCGCACTGAAGTCTAACAAAACAGCCCCCACAATCTTTTATCATCAATTTCTCTTAGCCAGTAATTTGTGTAAGTGCTGTGCTGTTGAATGTCCTTCACTACAAGCGTGCTGAAAGTCCGTTGTCAATTTGTTTACTGTAAAATAGCATTGTTTCTGGTCAAACAGTACTTTACTATTCTTAGGTAGGGGAATAACTTTTGCTTCCCTCCAAGCCTGAGGGCACACACTTTCTAGTAGGCTTAGATTGAAGAGATGGCCAATAGGAGTGGCAATATCGTCCGCTATTATCCGTAGTAATTATCGATTCAATTTATCAGACGCCGGTGGCTGGTCACCTCTTCCACACTCACTTTACGGAATTCAAAAGTACAATGCTTATTTTTCATAATTTGGTCAGATATACTTGGATATGTAGTGTCAGCGTTTGTTGCTGGCATGTCATGCCTGAGTTTGCTAATCTTGCCAATGAAAAAATCATTAAAGTAGTTGGCAATATCAGTGGGTTTTGTGATGAATGAGCCATCTGATTCAATGAATGATGGAGCTGAGTTTGCCTTTTTGTCCAACATTTAATTGAAGGTGCTCCAAAGCTTTTTACTATCATTCTTTATGTCATTTATCTTTGTTTCATCGTGTAGTTTCTTCTTCTTTTTATTCAGTTTAGTCACATGATTTCTCAATTTGCAATACGTTTGCCAATCGGTTGTGCAGCCAGACTTATTTGCCATTCCTTTTGCCTCATCCCTCTCAACCATACCATTTTTCAATTCCTCATCAATCCACGGGGACTTTACCATTTTTACAGTCATTTTCTTAATGGGTGCATGCTTATTAGTCACTGGAATAAGCAATTTCATAATGAGGTTGCTCCTCATTACACACCACAGACCAGCAAACATTATTTATATCATCAACATAAGAATCACTACAAAACGTATTTTATACACTATATTAGGCCCAGCCTTTGGAACTTTGGTTTTCCTAGATATGGCTACTATATTGTGATCACTACATCCAATGGATTTGGATACTGCTTTAAAGCATATTTCTGCTACATCAATAAATGTTGATGATTTCATTCCTGTACTGTTTGAAACTACCCTGGTAGGTTGACTGATAACCTGAACCAGGTTGCAGGCACTGGTTACAGTTTGAAGCTTTTTCTTGAGTGGGCAGCTTGATGAAAGCCAGTCAATGTTTAAATCACCCAGAAAATATACCTCTCTGTTGATATCACATACAATGCCTTCGGAAAGTATTCAGATCCCTTGACGTTTTCCACATTTTGTTAACTTACAGCTTTCACGGATTCTGCCGAGGCTGCTCCTCCTCCTTGCTCGGGCAGGCTTCGGCGTTCGTCGTCCCCGGAGTACTAGCTACTGCCGATCGATGTTTTCGGTGTTTGTCTTGTTTTGTCTAGATTAGTACACCTGTTGCCTATTAGTGTTGATTGTTTAGCATATAATTTCCCTTGTTTCACGTTTGGGTTTTGTGTGTTATTGTTGTATGTCTTGTTGATGTTCGGCCTAGCTACTTCTCCTGATTTACGCATATGGTGTTTTTCCCTCCAGTGTTGGAGACGTTTGTTTTGTGCGTAACGTTCAGTAAAGTAGTCTACCTGATTCTCTGTGTCCTGCGTCTGACTCCACTCGCCGCGTACACATCACCTCTTGACAACAGCCTTATTTCCCCTCATCAATCTACACACAATATCCCATAATGACAAAGCAAAAACAGGTTTTTAGAATTTTTTCTAATTTATTACAAAATTAAACACTGAAATATCACATTTACATTAGTATTCAGACCTTTTACTCAGTACTTTGTTGAAGCACCTTTAGCAGTGATTACAGCCTTGAGTCTTCTTGGGTATGACACTACAAGCTTGGCACACCTGTATTTGGGGAGATTCTCCCATTCTTCTCTGCAGATCCTCTCAAGCTCTGTCAGGTTGGATGGGGAGCGTTGCTAAACAGCTATTTTCAGGTCTCTCCAGAGATGTTCGATCGGGTTCAAGTCCGGGCTCTGGCCGGGCCACTCAAGGACATTCAGAGACTTGTCCAAAAGCCACTCCTGCGCTGTCTTGGCTGTGTGCTTAGGGTCATTGTCCTGTTAGAAGATGAACCTTCACCCCAGTCTGAGGTCCTGAGCGCTCTGGAGCAGGTTTTCATCAAGGATCTCTCTGTACTTTGCTCTGTTCATCTTTGCCTCATTCCTGACTAGTCTCCCAGTCCCTGCCACTGAAAAACATCCCCACAGCATGATGCTGCCACCACCATGCTTCACCGTAGGGATGGTGCCAGGTTTCCTCCAGACATGATGCTTGGCATTCAGGACAAAGAGTTCAATCTTGGTTTCATCAGACCAGAGAATATTGTTTCTCATGGTCGGAGAGTCTTTAGGTGCCTTTTGGCAAACTCCAGCGGGCTGTCATGTGCCTTTTACTGAGGAGTGGCTTCCGTCTGGCCACTCTACCATAAAGGTCTGATTGGTGGAGTGCTCCAGAGATGGTTGTCCTTCTGGAAGGTTCTCCCATCTCCACAGAGGAACTCTGGTGCGCTGTCAGAGTGACCATCAGGTTCTTGGTCACCTCCCTAACCAAGGCCCTTCTCCCCCGATTGCTCAGTTTGGCCGGGCGGCCAGCTCTAGGAAGAGTCTTGGTGGTTCCAAACTTCTTCCATTTAAGAATGATGGAGGCGACTGTGTTCTTGGGGAACTTCAGTGCTGCAGAAATGTTTAGGTACCCTTCCCCAGATCTGTGCCTCGACACAAACCTGTCTCGGCGCTCTATGGACAATTCCTTCGACCTCATGGCTTAGTTTTTGCTCTGACATGCACTCTCAACTGTGGGACCTGATATAGACAGGTGTGTGCCTTTCCAAATCATGTCCAATCAATTGAATTTACAACAGGTGGACTCCAATCAAGTTGTAGAAACATCTCAAGGATGATCAATCGAAACAGGATGCACCTGAGCTCAATTTTGAGTCTCATAGCAAAGGGTCTGAATACTTATTATTATTATTATTTTAAATCAATTTTATAATAAGGCTGTAACGTACTTTCCGAAGGCACTGTACATTATCAAGTATTTCACACATATTATCCAGATACTGACTGTTAGCACTTGGTGGGCTATAGCAGCTTCCCACAAGAATTGGCTTTAGGTGAGGCAGATGAACCTGTAGCCACATAACTTCAACAGTATTTAACATGAGATCCTCTCTAAGCTTTACAGGAATGTGGTTCTGAATATAGACCGCAACAAATCAAATCAAATTTTATTTGTCACATGCGCCGAATACAACAGGTGTAGACCTTACAGTGAAATGCTTACTTACAAGCACTTAACCAACAATGCAGATTTAACAAAGAATAACAAAACAAATCACAAAAAAATACAATATAAAATAATACGAAATAAAAGCAACAAATAATTAAAGAGCAGCAGTAAAAATAACAATAGCGAGGCTATATACAGTGGGTACTGGTACCAAGTCAATGTGCGGGGGCACCGGTTAGTCGAGGTAATTGGGGTAATATGTACATGTAGGTAGAGTTATTAAAGTGACTATGCATAGATAATAAACAGAGAGTAGCAGCAGCGTAAAAGAGGGGTGGGGGGGCAATGCAAATAGTCTGGGTAGCCATTTGATTAGATGTTCAGGAGTCTTATGTCTTGGGGGTAGAAGCTGTTTAGAAGTCTCTTGGACCTAGACTTGGCGCTCCGGTACCGCTTGCCGTGCGGTAGCAGAGAGAACAGTCTATGACTAGGGAGGCTGGAGTCTTTGACAATTTTTAGGGCCTTCCTCTGACACTGCCTGGTATAGAGGTCCTGGATGGCAGGAAGCTTAGCCCTAGGGATGTACTGGGCCGTACGCACTACCCTCTGTAGTGCCTTGCGATCGGAGGCTGAGCAGTTGCCACACCAGTCAGTGTTGCAACCAGTCAGGATGCTCTCGATGGTGCAGCTGTAGAACCTTTTGAGGATCTGAGAACCCATTTCAAATATTTTCAGTCTCCTGAGGGGGAATAGGTTTTGCCCTCTTCACGACTGTCTTGGTGGGCCCATGATAGTTCGTTGGTGATGTGGACACCAAGGTCCTCTTCCTTTCCCTGTAGTCCAATCTTCTCCTTTGTCTTGATCACATTGAGGGAGAGGTTGTTATCATGGCACCACACGGCCAGGTCTCTGACCTCCTCCCTATAGGCTGTCTCGTCGTTGATCAGGCCTACCACTGTTGTGTCATCGGCAAACTTAATGGTGGTGTTGGATTCGTGCCTGGCCATGCAGTCATAAGTGAACAGGGAGTACAGGAGGGGACTGAGCCCGCACCCCTGAGGGGCCCCTGTGTTGAGGATCAGCGTGGCAGATGTGTTGTTACCTATCCTTACCACCTGGGGGCAGCCTGTCAGGAAGTCCAGGATCCAGTTGCAGAGGGAGGTGTTTAGTCCCAGGGTCCTTAGCTTAGTGATGAGCTTTGAGGGGACTATGGTGTTGAACGCTGAGCTGTAGTCAGTGAATAGCATTCTCACCAGTGGCGGCTCCTGAAAAAATTCTCAGGGGGGGCAATTTTTCTGATGATTTAGGTGACCTACACACATTTTAAAAAAGATATGTCCAGCAACAACATGAAGACAGGGGCAGCATATAAGTCAATACCAGAAGCATTTATTGACTGATCTCAAAAGTGTTGGCTTACCAGGGTTGGTGGAGCCCTCAGTTTCATCTTTGCCTCGCAAAGCTAACTCAAACACTCCGCAAAACTTCACACACTGGATTAGCCGGCTGAGGATGTGGCGGTTCTTGCTAATGTCGTAGTAAATATATTTATTATAGTGAATATTGAATATGATATGTTGAGTAAAATGTTGTGCTAAGTCTGGCTGGTAAAGTTCTGTCTAAAAACAATGGACAAAAGGGTCCTATCTTGTCAGCCTTGTCAGTTTCAGTTCTCCAGTAAACTTGTGATTATCAACACTAACCTCATCGTTGTGGCGGCGGACAGCTAGCCTGTATCCCTCATCCAGTTGAGTGGGAATGTTCACTCTCCCCAAAGCAGACAATCTCAAACAGCTATCCATGTGGGTCTTTGACAGCTCATGTTTCTTAATCTTTCCTGAAAGATGGTGCATGTCCGTTACACACCAGTCGCTGTCCAAGCGGTGCTGTCTGCCGTGCCGCCTTCAGGGTGAAAGAGTAAGCAGGGGGTAGCAGAAGACTGCATTAGCTACATCGCAGCCTGCTAGCCAGGTTTTTCGTTCGTACCAATTTTTGGAAAATCCTCGGGTGTAGGACTTCCCCCTTTAGTAGAAACCTGTTGAATTATTAAATTTCGTCTGGGAGGTCCTAATTGTTTCGTTGCCAATTTATCTTCATTTGTTCGCCGACAAAAAGGAACTTCTTTCAAAGACACAATCGAGTTGCACTGAAGCCTAGCCATTTTGATAGAAGTAGTGAATTGATTGACGCTGCTACCCCCTCTTTTCTTAGTTACGTTCATGGTTATATGTTACGTATGACGAAAGCGCGTAAGTGCAAGCCCTCAGAAACCCATAGAGATTGTATTGAAAGCTCTGATATTTGAAAAAAAATAGATTTTACATGGGAGTCTATGACAGACTTCTGGGCGATTTTCAACCTGACTGAAATCGCCCCCAAAAAGGGGGGCCATTTGAAGCACGACTTTAGCCTGATTGGACATTTAGTGGCACTGTGGCAGATCAGACGTCTAGATTACAACACTGATAACTACTGTTGCCGTGATATAATTGATTAGAAAAAAAATCCCTTCCTTTTCCCGTTTGGCAGTGCGTCGCCCATATCGCCCTATTGAACACACCGCCCCTGATTCTCACATAGGTGTTGCTCTTGTCCAGGTAGGAAAGGGCAGTGTGGAGTGCAATAGAGATTGCATCATCTGTGGATCTGTTGGGGCGGTATGCAAATTTGAGTGGGTCTAGGGTTTCTGGGATAATGGCGTTGATGTGAGCCATGACCAGCCTTTCAAAGCACTTCATGGCTACGGATGTGAGTGCTACGGGTCGGTAGTCATTTAGGCAGGTTATCTTAGTGTCCTTGGGCACAGGGACTATGGTGGTCTGCTTGAAACATATTGGTATTAAAGACTCAGTCAGGGACATGTTGAAAATGTCAGTGAAGACACTTGCCAGTTGGTCAGCGCATGCTCACAGTACACGTCCTGGTAATCCGTCTGGCCCTGCGGCCCTGTGAATGTTGACCTGCTTAAAATTCTTACTCACATCGGCTACGGAGAGCGTGATCACATAGTCATCCGGAACAGCTGGTGCTCTCATGCATGCTTCATTGTTGCTTGCCTCGAAGCGAGCATAGAAGGGATTTTTCCTATTTTGTTGCCTTACAACCTAGAATTAAAATGGATTTTTTGGGGGTTTGTATCATTTGATTTACACAACATGCCTACCACTTTGAAGATGCAAAATATTTTTTGGGGTGAAACAAACAAGAAATAAGACAAAAAAACAGAAAATTTGAGCGTGCGTAACTATTCACCCCCCAAAGTCAATACTTTGTAAAACCACCTTTATCAGCAATTACTTCAAGGCAAAACTGCTCCAGCTTCTTCAAGTTGGATGGGATCCGCTGGTGTACAGCAATCTTTAAGTCATACCACAGATTCTCAATTGGAGGTCTGGGCTTTGACTAGGCCATTCCAAGACATTTCAAATGTTTCCCCTTAAACCACTTGAGTTTTGCTTTAGCAGTATGCTTAGGGTCATTGTCCTGCTGGAAGGTGAACCTCCGTCCCAGTCTCAAATCTCTGGAAGAATGAAACAGGTTTCCCTCAAGAATTTCCCTGTATTTAGCACCATCCATCATTCCTTCAATTCTGACCAGTTTCCCAGTCCCTGCCGATGAAAAACATCCCCACAGTGAAGCATGGTGGTGGCAGGATGGTGTTCTCGGGGTGATGAGAGGTGTTGGGTATGCGCCAGACATAGCGTTTTCCTTGATGGCCAAAAAGCTAAATTTTTGTCTTATCTGACCAGAGTACCTTCTTCCATACAGTGAGGGAAAAAAGTATTTGATCCCCTGCTGATTTTGTATGTTTGCCCACTGACAAAGAAATTATCAGTCTATAATTTTAATGGTAGGTTTATTTGAACAGTGAGAGACAGAATAACAACAAAATAATCCAGAAAAACGCATGTCAAAAATTGTATAAATTCATTTGCATTTTAATGAGGGAAATAAATATTTGACCCCCCTCTCAATCAGAAAGATTTCTGGCTCCCAGGTGTCTTTTATACAGGTAACGAGCTGAGATTAGGTGCACACTCAAAGGGAGTGCTCCTAATCTCAGTTTGTTACCTGTATAAAAGACACCTGTCCACAGAAGCAATCAATCAATCAGATTCCAAACTCTCCACCATGGCCAAGACCAAAGAGCTCTCCAAGGATGTCAGGGACAAGATTGTAGACCTACACAAGGCTGGAATGGGCTACAAGACCATCGCCAAGCAGCTTGGTGAGAAGGTGACAACAGTTGGTGCGATTATTCGCAAATGGAAGAAACACAAAAGAACTGTCAATCTCCCTCTGCCTGGGGCTCCATGCAAGATCTCACCTCGTGGAGTTGCAATGATCATGAGAACGGTGAGGAATCAGCCCAGAACTACACGGGAGGATCTTGTCAATGATCTCAAGGCAGCTGGAACCATAGTCACCAAGAAAACAATTGGTAACACACTACGCTGTGAAGGACTGAAATCTTGCAGCGCCTGCAAGGTTCCCCTGCACAAGAAAGCACATATACAGGCCCGTCTGAAGTTTGCCAATGAACATCTGAATGATTCAGAGGAGAACTGGGTGAAAGTTTTGTGGTCAGATGAGACCAAAATCGAGCTCTTTGGCATTAACTCAACTCGCTGTGTTTGGAGGAGGAGGAATGCTGCCTATGACCCCAAGAACACCATCCCCACCGTCAAACATGGAGGTGGAAACATTATGCTTTGGGGGTGTTTTTCTGCTAAGGGGACAGGACAACTTCACCGCATCAAAGGGACGATGGACGGGGCCATGTACCGTCAAATCTTGTCGTGGATGGGTATTCCAGCATGACAGTGACCCAAAACACACGGCCAAGGCAACAAAGGAGTGGCTCAAGAAGAAGCACATTAAGGTCCTGGAGTGGCCTAGCCAGTCTCCAGACCTTAATCCCATAGAAAATCTGTGGAGGGAGCTGAAGGTTCGAGTTGCCAAACGTCAGCCTCGAAACCTTAATGACTTGGAGAAGATCTGCAAAGAGTAGTGGGACAAAATCCCTCCTGAGATGTGTGCAAACCTGGTGGCCAATGACAAGAAACGTCTGACCTCTGTGATTGCCAACAAGGGTTTTGCCACCAAGTACTAAGTCATGTTTTGCAGAGGGATCAAATACTTATTTCCCTCATTAAAATGAAAATCAATTCATAACATTTTTGACATGCGTTTTTCTGGATTTTTTTGTTTGTTATTCTGTCTCTCACTGTTCAAATAAACCTACCATTACAATTATAGACTGATCATGTCTTTGTCAGTAGGCAAACGTACAAAATCAGCAAGGGATCAAATACTTTTTTTCCTCACTGTATGTTTGGGGAGTCTCCCACATGCCTTTTGGCAAACACCAAACTTGTTTGCTTATTTTTTTATTAAAGCAATGGCTTTTTTCTGGCCATTCTTCCGTAAAGCCCAGCTCTGTGGAGTGTACGGCTTAAAGTGGTCCTATGGACAGATAGTCCAATCTCCGCTGTGGAGCTTTGCAGCTCCTTCAGGGTTATCTTTGGTCTCTTTGTTGCCTCTCTGATTAATGCCCTCCTTACCTGGTCCTTGAGTTTTGGTGGGCGGCCCTCTCTTGGCAGGTTTGTTATGGTGCCATATTCATTTCCAATTTTTAATAATGGATTTAATGGTGCTCCGTGGGATGTTCAAAGTTTTGGATATTTTTTTACAACCCAACCCTGATCTGTACTTCTCCACAACTTTGTCCTTGACCTGTTTGGAGAGCTCCTTGGTCTTCATGGTGCCGCTTGCTTGGTGGTGCCCCTTGCTTAGTGGTGTTGTAGACTCTGGGGCCTTTCAGAACAGGTGTATATATACTGAGATCATGTGACAGATCATGTAACACTTAGATTGCACACAGGTGGACTTTATTTAACTAATTATATGACTTCTGAAGGTAATTGGTTGCACCAGATCTTATTTAGGGGTTTTCATAGCAAAGGGGGTGAATACATACGCACGCACCACTTTTCCGTTATTTATTTGTTTGAATTTTTTGACCCAAGTTATTTTTTTCATTTCACTTCACTAATTTAGTCTATTTTGTGTATGTCCATTACATGAAATCCAAATAAAAATAAATTTAAATGACAGGTTGTAATGGAACGAAATAGGAAAAAAGCCAAGAGGGATGAATACTTTTGTAGTACGATTCAATCTTAGTCCTGTATTGACTCTTTGCCTGTTTGATGGTTCGTCGGAGGGCATAGCGGGATTTCTTATAAAAGTCTGGGTTAGAGTCCCGCTCCTTGAAAGCGGCAGCTGTACCCTTTAGCTCAGTGTGGATGTTGCCTGTAATCCATGGCTTCTGGTTGGGGTATGTACGTATGGTCACTGTGGGGACGACGTCATCGATGCACTTATTGATGAAGCAAGTGACTGATGTGGTGTACTCCTCAATGCTATCGGAAGAATCCCGGTAGCAAAACAGTCCTGTAGCTTAGCATTTAAAAAAAAGTTATTTAACCAGGTAAGCCAGTTGAGAACAAGTTCTCATTTACAACTGCGACCTGGCCAAGATAAAGCAAAGCAGTGCGATAAAAACAACAACACATAGTTACATATGGGGTAAACAAAACATAAAGTCAAAAATACAACAGAAACTATATTTACAGTGTGTGCAAATGTAGCAAGTTATGGAGGTAAGGCAATAAATAGGCCATAGTGCAAAATAATTACAATTTAGTATTAACACTGGAATGATAGATGTGCAGAAGATGATGTGCAAATAGAGATACTGGGGTGCAAAAGAGCAAAATAAATAACAATATGGGGATGAGGTAGTTGGGTGGGCTAATTACAGATGGGCTGTGTACAGGTGCAGTGATCGGTAAGGTGCTCTGACAACTGATGCTTAAAGTTAGTGAGGGAGATAAGAGTCTCCAGCTTCAGAGATTTTTGCAGTTCGTTCCAGTCATTGGCAGCAGAGAACTGGAAGGAATGGCGGACCTACTAATGATTCCTGTATTACCAGACCTGGCCACGGGGGGGCAGAGTGGCTCTACTCCTGTTCTGATTGAATCTGCGTCATCTGACCACTTTCTTATTAACCGAGTCACTGGTGCTTCCTGCTTTAGTTTTTGCTTATAAGCAGGAATCAGGAGGATAGAGTTATGTCCAGATTTGCCAAATGGAGGGAGAGCTTTGTATGCGTCTCTGTGTGTGGAGTAAAGGTGGTCTAGAGTTTTTTTCCCCTCTGGTTGCACATTTAACATGCTGGTAGAAATTAGGTAGAACGGATTTAAGTTTCCCTGCATTAAAGTCCCCGGCCACTAGAAGCGCCGCCTCTGGATGAGCGTTTTCCTGTTTGCTTATGGCTTTATACAGCTCGTTGAGTGCGATCTTAGTGCCAGCATCGGTTTGTGGTAAATAGACTGCTACTAAAAATATAGATGAAAACTCTCTTGGTAGATAGTGTGGTCTACAGCTTATCATAAGACACTCTACCTCAGGCGAGCAAAACCTCGAGACTTCCTTAGTATTAGATTTTATGCACCAGCTGTTGTTCACAAATACACACAGACCGCCACCCCTTGTCTTACCGGAGTCAGCCGTTCTATCCTGCCGATGTAGCGTATATCCCGCCAGCTGTATGTTATCCATGTCGTCGTTCAGCCACGACTCGGTGAAACATAAGATATTACAGTTTTTAATGTCCCGTTGGTAGGATAACCTTAATCTTAGGTCATCCAATTTATTCTCCAATGATTGAAGATTGGCTAATAGGATTGATGGAAGAGGCAGTTTACTCACTCGCCGTCGGATCCTTACAAGGCACCCCGACCTACGTCCACGATATCTCTGTCTCTTTCTCATGCGAATGACAGGGATTTGGGCCTTGTCGGGTGTCTGTAGGATATCCTTCGCGTCCGACTCGTTGAAGAAAAAATCTGGCTAGGGAGCCTTTTATTATGTTCAACATAGGAGGGCCAAGCACAGGAAGTAGCTCTTTCAGTAGTTTAGTTGGAATAGGGTCCATTATGTAGCTGGAAGGTTTAGAGGCCATGACTATTTTCATGAATGTGTCAAGAGATACAGGATTATAAAACTTGAGTGTCTCCGTTGATCCTAGGTCCTGGCAGTTCTGTGCAGACTCAGGACAACTGAGCTTTGGAGAAATACGCATATTCAAAGAGGAGTCCTTCATTTGCTTTCTAATGATCATGATCTTTTTGTCGAAGAAGTTCATGAATTCATCACTGAAGTGAAAGCCATCCTCTCTTGGGGAATGCTGCTTTTTAGTTAGCTTTGTGACAGTATCAAAAATACATTATGGATTGTTCTTATTCTCCTCAATTAGGTTGGAAAAATAGGATGATCAAGCAGCAGTGAAGGATCTTTGATATTGCACGGTACTGTCTTTCCAAGCTAGTAGGAAGACTTCCAGTTTGGTGGAGCGCCATTTCTGTTCCAATTGTCTGGAAGCTGGCTTCAGGGCTCGGGTATTTTCTGTATACCAGGGAGCTAATTTCTTGTGACAAATGTTTTTTGTTTTTAGGGGTGCGACTGCATCTACGGTATTACGCAAGGTTACATTTAGATCCTCAGTTCGGTGGTTAACTGACGTCCTCGGGTAGGTGGAGGGAGTCTGTAAGGGCAACTAGGAATCTTTGGGTTGTCCGAGAATCTATAGCACAGCTTTTGATGATCCTTGGTTGGGGTCTGAGCAGATTATTTGTTGCGATTGCAAACATAATAAAATGGCCGTCTGATAGTCCAGGATTATGAGGAAAAACATTTACATACACAATATTTATTCCACGGGACAAAACTAGATCCAGGGTATGACTGCAATGAGTAGGTCCGGAGACATGTTGGACAAAACCCACTGAGTCGATGATGGCTCCGAATGCCTTTTGGAGAGGGTTTGTGAATATTATAGTCACCAAAAATTTGAATATTATCTGCCATGACTACAAGGTCCGATAGGAATTCAGGGAACTCAGTGAGGAACTCTGTACAGTGCATTCAGAAAGTATTCAGACCCCTTCCCTTTTTCCAAATTTTGTTACGTTACAGCCTTATTCTAAAATGTATGGGGAAAAAATATCATCAATCTACACACAATACCCAATAATGACTAAGAGAAAACAGGTTTTTAGGATTTTTGCAAATAAAAATATCTTATTTACATTGATATTTAGACCCTTTGCTATGAGACTCGAAATTGAGCTCAGGTGCATCCTGTTTCCATTGATCATCCTTGAGATGTTTCTACAACTTGATTGGAGTCCACCTGTGGTAAATTTAATTGATTGGACATGATTTGAAAAGGCACACACCTGTCTATATAAGATCCCACAGTTGACAGTGCATGTTAGAGCAAAAAGGTTGAAGGAATTGTCCGTAGAGCTCCGAGACAGGATTGTGTCGAGGCACAGATCTGGGGAGGGTACCAAAAAATGTCTGCAGCATTGAAGGTCCGCAAGAACACAGTGGCCTCCATCATTCTTAAATGAAAGAAGTTTGGAACTACCAAGACTCTTCCTAGAGCTGGCCGCCCGGCCAAACTGAGCAATCGGGGGAGAAGGGCCTTGGTCAGGGAGGTGACCAAGAACACGATGGTCACTCTGACAGAGCTTCAGAGTTCCTCTGTGGAGATGGGAGAACCTTCCAGAAGGACAACCATCTCTGCAGCACTCCATCAATCAGGCCTTTATGGTAGAGTGGCCAGACGGAAGCCACTCCTCAGTAAAAGGCACATGACAGCCCGCTTGGAGTTTGCCAAAAGGCACCTAAAGGACTCTCAGACTATGAGAAACAAGATTCTCTGGTCTGATGAAACCAAGATTAAACTCTTTGACCTGAATGCCAAGCGTCACGTCTGGAGGAAACCTGGCACCATCCCTATGGTGAAGCATGTAAATGTTATTTAAAAAAATATTGGAATTTGCTGTCGTAAAATGTTAGCAACACCTGCGCCTTTGCGGGATGCGCGGGGGATATGGTCACTAGTGTAACCAGGAGGAGAGGCCTCATTTAACACAGTCAATTCATCAGGCTGGAGCCATGTTTCAGTCAGGCCAATCACATCAAGGTATTATCAGTTCATTGACTATGACTGCCTTGGAAGTGAGGGATCTAACATTATGTAGCCCTGTTTGGAGATGGGAGATATTATCACAATCTCTTTCAATAATGACTGGAATGTGAGATTGCTAACGTGAACACTGCCATGTTTAGTTTTGCCCAACCTAGATCGAGGCACAGACACGGTCTCAATGGGGATAGCTGAGCTGACTACACTGACTGTGCTAGTGGCAGACTCCACTAAGCTGGGAGGCTGGCTAACAGCCTGCTGCCTGGCCTGCACCCTGTCTCATTGGGCTGGCTAACAGCCTGCTGCCTGGCCTGCACCCTGTCTCATTGGGCTGGCTAACAGCCTGCTGCCTGGCCTGCACCCTGTCTCATTGGGGTGGCTAACAGCCTGCTGCCTGGCCTGCACCCTGTCTCATTGGGGTGGCTAACAGCCTGCTGCCTGGCCTGCACCCTGTCTCATTGGGGAGGCTAACAGCCTGCTGCCTGGCCTGCACCCTGTCTCATTGGGGAGGCTAACAGCCTGCTGCCTGGCCTGCACCCTGTCTCATTGGGGAGGCTAACAGCCTGCTGCCTGGCCTGCACCCTGTCTCATTGGGGAGGCTAACAGCCTGCTGCCTGGCCTGCACCCTGTCTCATTGGGGAGGCTAACAGCCTGCTGCCTGGCCTGCACCCTGTCTCATTGGGCTGGCTAACAGCCTGCTGCCTGGCCTGCACCCTGTCTCATTGGGCTGGCTAACAGCCTGCTGCCTGGCCTGCACCCTGTCTCATTGGGGGAGGCTAACAGCCTGCTGCCTGGCCTGCACCCTGTCTCATTGGGGAGGCTAACAGCCTGCTGCCTGGCCTGCACCCTGTCTCATTGGGCTGGCTAACAGCCTGCTGCCTGGCCTGCACCCTGTCTCATTGGGGAGGCTAACAGCCTGCTGCCTGGCCTGCACCCTGTCTCATTGGGCTGGCTAACAGCCTGCTGCCTGGCCTGCACCCTGTCTCATTGGGGAGGCTAACAGCCTGCTGCCTGGCCTGCACCCTATCTCATTGGGGAGGCTAACAGCCTGCTGCCTGGCCTGCACCCTGTCTCATTGGGCTGGCTAACAGCCTGCTGCCTGGCCTGCACCCTGTCTCATTGTGGAGCTAGAGGAGTTAGAGCCCTGTCTATGTTGATAGATAAGATGAGAGCACCCCTCCAGCTAGGATGGAGTCCATCACTCCTCAGCAGGCCAGGCTTGGTCCTGTAGCACCCCTCCAGCTAGGATGGAGTCCATCACTCCTCAGCAGGCCAGGCTTGGTCCTGTAGCACCCCTCCCTCTAGGATGGAGTCCATCACTCCTCAGCAGGCCAGGCTTGGTCCTGTAACACCCCTCCAGCTAGGATGGAGTCCATCACTCCTCAGCAGGCCAGGCTTGGTCCTGTAGAACCCCTCCAGCTAGGATGGAGTCCATCACTCCTCAGCAGGCCAGGCTTGGTCCTGTAACACCCCTCCAGCTAGGATGGGTCCATCACTCCTCAGCAGGCCAGGCTTGGTCCTGTAGCACCCCTCCAGCTAGGATGGAGTCCATCACTCCTCAGCAGGCCAGGCTTGGTCCTGTAACACCCCTCCAGCTAGGATGGAGTCCGTCACTCCTCAGCAGGCCAGGCTTGGTCCTGTAACACCCCTCCAGCTAGGATGGAGTCCATCACTCCTCAGCAGGCCAGGCTTGGTCCTGTAGCACCCTCCAGCTAGGATGGAGTCCATCACTCCTCAGCAGGCCAGGCTTGGTCCTGTAGCACCCCTCCGGCTAGGATGGAGTCCGTCACTCCTCAGCAGGCCAGGCTTGGTCCTGTAGCACCCCTCCAGCTAGGATGGAGTCCATCACTCCTCAGCAGGCCAGGCTTGGTCCTGTAACACCCCTCCAGCTAGGATGGAGTCCGTCACTCCTCAGCAGGCCAGGCTTGGTCCTGTAGCACCCCTCCAGCTAGGATGGAGTCCGTCACTCCTCAGCAGGCCAGGCTTGGTCCTGTAGCACCCCTCCAGCTAGGATGGAGTCCATCACTCCTCAGCAGGCCAGGCTTGGTCCTGTAGCACCCCTCCAGCTAGGATGGAGTCCATCACTCCTCAGCAGGCCAGGCTTGGTCCTGTAACACCCCTCCAGCTAGGATGGAGTCCATCACTCCTCAGCAGGCCAGGCTTGGTCCTGTAGCACCCCTCCAGCTAGGATGGAGTCCATCACTCCTCAGCAGGCCAGGCTAGGTCCTGTAGCACCCCTCCAGCTAGGATGGAGTCCATCACTCCTCAGCAGGCCAGGCTTGGTCCTGTAGCACCCCTCCAGCTAGGATGGAGTCCGTCACTCCTCAGCAGGCCAGGCTTGGTCCTGTAGCACCCCTCCAGCTAGGATGGAGTCCATCACTCCTCAGCAGGCCAGGCTTGGTCCTGTAGCACCCCTCCAGCTAGGATGGAGTCCGTCACTCCTCAGCAGGCCAGTCTTGGTCCTGTAACACCCCTCCAGCTAGGATGGAGTCCGTCACTCCTCAGCAGGCCAGGCTTGGTCCTGTAGCACCCCTCCCTCTAGGATGGAGTCCATCACTCCTCAGCAGGCCAGGCTTGGTCCTGTAACACCCCTCCAGCTAGGATGGAGTCCATCACTCCTCAGCAGGCCAGGCTTGGTCCTGTAGCACCCTCCAGCTAGGATGGAGTCCATCACTCCTCAGCAGGCCAGGCTTGGTCCCGTAACACCCCTCCAGCTAGGATGGAGTCCATCACTCCTCAGCAGGCCAGGCTTGGTCCTGTAACACCCCTCCAGCTAGGATGGGTCCATCACTCCTCAGCAGGCCAGGCTTGGTCCTGTAGCACCCCTCCAGCTAGGATGGAGTCCATCACTCCTCAGCAGGCCAGGCTTGGTCCTGTAACACCCCTCCAGCTAGGATGGAGTCCGTCACTCCTCAGCAGGCCAGGCTTGGTCCTGTAACACCCCTCCAGCTAGGATGGAGTCCATCACTCCTCAGCAGGCCAGGCTTGGTCCTGTAGCACCCCTCCAGCTAGGATGGAGTCCATCACTCCTCAGCAGGCCAGGCTTGGTCCTGTAGCACCCCTCCGGCTAGGATGGAGTCCGTCACTCCTCAGCAGGCCAGGCTTGGTCCTGTAGCACCCCTCCAGCTAGGATGGAGTCCGTCACTCCTCAGCAGGCCAGGCTTGGTCCTGTAGCACCCCTCCAGCTAGGATGGAGTCCGTCACTCCTCAGCAGGCCAGGCTTGGTCCTGTAGCACCCCTCCAGCTAGGATGGAGTCCATCACTCCTCAGCAGGCCAGGCTTGGTCCTGTAGCACCCCTCCAGCTAGGATGGAGTCCGTCACTCCTCAGCAGGCCAGTCTTGGTCCTGTAACACCCCTCCAGCTAGGATGGAGTCCATCACTCCTCAGCAGGCCAGGCTTGGTCCTGTAGCACCCCTCCAGCTAGGATGGAGTCCGTCACTCCTCAGCAGGCCAGGCTTGGTCCTGTAGCACCCCTCCAGCTAGGATGGAGTCCATCACTCCTCAGCAGGCCAGGCTTGGTCCTGTAGCCCCCCTCCCTCTAGGATGGAGTCCATCACTCCTCAGCAGGCCAGTCTTGGTCCTGTAACACCCCTCCAGCTAGGATGGAGTCCATCACTCCTCAGCAAGCCAGTCTTGGTCCTGTAACACCCCTCCAGCTAGGATGGAGTCCATCACTCCTCAGCAGGCCAGGCTTGGTCCTGTTTGTGGAAAACAGTTTCCAACCAGCGATTGAGTTGTGAGACTGCTGTAGAGCTCATCACTCCTCCCCCTAACTGGGAGGGGCCAGAGACAATTACTGCTGTAGAGCTCATCACTCCCCCTAACTGGGAGGGGCCAGAGACAATTACTGCTGTAGAGCTCATCACTCCTCCCCCTAACTGGGAGGGGCCAGAGACAATTACTCGACGCCGACACATCTTTCTAGCTAATTTACACACTGAAGCTATGTTGCTCTTGGTGACCTCTGACTGTTTCATCCTAACATCGTTGGTGCCGACGTGGATAACAATATCCCTGTACTCTCTACACTCACCAGTTTTAGCCTCAGCCAGCACCATCTTCAGATTAGCCTTTACGTCGGTAGCCCTGCCCCCTGGTAAACAATTTGTAAGTCGCTCTGGATAAGAGTGTCTACTAAATGACGAAAATGTAAAATGTAAAAATGTAAACAGTGTATGATCGCTGGATGAATCTTTATAAGTCTAATATTGCGGGTAATGGAGTTGCCAATGAATAGGGTTTTCAATCTGGCAGAGCTGTGTTCTGGTAATGGAGTTGCCAATGAATAGGGTTTTCAATCTGGCAGAGCTGTGTTCTGGTAATGGAGTTGCCAATGACTAGGGTTTTCCATTAGTCAGAGCTGTGTTCTGGTAATGGAGTTGCCAATGAATAGGGTTTTCCATTAGTCAGAGCTGTGTTCTGGTAATGGAGTTGCCAATGAATAGGGTTTTCCATTAGTCAGAGCTGTGTTCTGGTAATGGAGTTGCCAATGAATAGGGTTTTCCATTAGTCAGAGCTGTGTTCTGGTAATGGAGTTGCCAATGAATAGGGTTTTCCATTAGTCAGAGCTGTGTTCTGGTAATGGAGTTGCCAATTAATAGGGTTTTCCATTAGTCAGAGCTGTGTTCTGGTAATGGAGTTGCCAATGAATAGGGTTTTCCATTAGTCAGAGCTGTGTTCTGGTAATGGAGTTGCCAATGAATAGGGTTTTCCATTAGTCAGAGCTGTGTTCTGGTAATGGAGTTGCCAATGAATAGGGTTTTCCATTAGTCAGAGCTGTGTTCTGGTAATGGAGTTGCCAATTAATAGGGTTTTCCATTAGTCAGAGCTGTGTTCTGGTAATGGAGTCGCCAATTAATAGGGGTTTTCCATTAGTCAGAGCTGTGTTCTGGTAATGGAGTTGCCAATGACTAGGGTTTTCCATTAGTCAGAGCTGTGTTCTGGTAATGGAGTTGCCAATGAATAGGGTTTTCCATTAGTCAGAGCTGTGTTCTGGTAATGGAGTTGCCAATGAATAGGGTTTTCCATTAGTCAGAGCTGTGTTCTATTAGATATGTAACTCTCAATCCATAACAAGGCAGAGGATGCCAATCCATAACAAGGCAGAGGATGCCAATCCATAACAAGGCAGAGGATGCCAATCCATAACAAGGCAGAGGATGCCAATCCATAACAAGGCAGAGGATGCCAATCCATAACAAGGCAGAGGATGCCAATCCATAACACCTACGTTTCTTTAGCAATAGGTTACGATCAATGACATTAAAACGCTGTACTGACGGCTAACAGAACAGCTCCCACAATCTTCTTACTATCAATTTCTTTCAGCCAATCATCAGTCATTTCTGTCAGTGCCGAGTATGTTGAGCCCTTCCCTATAAACATGCTGAAAGTCTGTTGTTAATTTGTTTTCTGTAAATTAACTTTTTTTTGGATCAAACACCATTTTTTCCCAAAGGTTTGCTAAGCACTTGTAACAGGCTGATTGGTCGGCTTTGTGAATCATTAAAGGGTGCTCTGCTATGCTTGAGTAGCGGAATGACCTTTGCCTCCCTCCATGTCTGTGGGCAAACACCATCTTCTAGGCCTAAAGCATGTTACTGTGTGTTAAGGTGAGGAAGAGGTTCTATTCATGTTACTGTGTGTTAAGGTGAGGAAGAGGTTCTATTCATGTTACTGTGTTAACGTGAGGAAGAGGTTCTATTCATGTTACTGTGTGTTAAGGTGAGGAAGAGGTTCTATTCATGTTACTGTGTGTTAACGTGAGGAAGAGGTTCTATTCATGTTACTGTGTGTTAAGGTGAGGAAGAGGTTATATTCATGTTACTGTGTGTTAAGGTGAGGAAGAGGTTCTATTCATGTTACTGTGTGTGTTAAGGTGAGGAAGAGGTTCTATTCATGTTACGTGTGTGTTAAGGTGAGGAAGAGGTTATATTCATGTTACTGTGTGTTAACGTGAGGAAGAGGTTATATTCATGGTACTGTGTGTTAACGTGAGGAAGAGGTTCTATTCATGTTACTGTGTGTTAACGTGAGGAAGAGGTTCTATTCATGTTACTGTGTGTGTTAAGGTGAGGATGAGGTTCTATTCATGTTACTGTGTGTTAAGGTGAGGATGAGGTTCTATTCATGTTACTGTGTGTTAACGTGAGGAAGAGGTTCTATTCATGTTACTGTGTGTTAACGTGAGGAAGAGGTTCTATTCATGTTACTGTGTGTTAAGGTGAGGAAGAGGTTCTATTCATGTTACTGTGTGTTAAGGTGAGGAAGAGGTTCTATTCATGTTACTGTGTGTTAAGGTGAGGAAGAGGTTCTATTCATGTTACTGTGTGTTAAGGTGAGGAAGAGGTTCTATTCATGTTACTGTGTGTTAAGGTGAGGAAGAGGTTCTATTCATGTTACTGTGTGTGTTAAGGTGAGGAAGAGGTTCTATTCATGTTACTGTGTGTTAACGTGAGGAAGAGGTTCTATTCATGTTACTGTGTGTTAACGTGAGGAAGAGGTTCTATTCATGTTACTGTGTGTTAACGTGAGGAAGAGGTTCTATTCATGTTACTGTGTGTTAAGGTGAGGAAGAGGTTCTATTCATGTTACTGTGTGTTAACGTGAGGAAGAGGTTCTATTCATGTTACTGTGTGTTAACGTGAGGAAGAGGTTCTATTCATGTTACTGTGTGTTAACGTGAGGAAGAGGTTCTATTCATGTTACTGTGTGTTAACGTGAGGAAGAGGTTCTATTCATGTTACTGTGTGTTAAGGTGAGGAAGAGGTTCTATTCATGTTACTGTGTGTTAACGTGAGGAAGAGGTTCTATTCATGTTACTGTGTGTTAAGGTGAGGAAGAGGTTCTATTCATGTTACTGTGTGTTAACGTGAGGAAGAGGTTCTATTCATGTTACTGTGTGTTAAGGTGAGGAAGAGGTTCTATTCATGTTACTGTGTGTTAAGGTGAGGAAGAGGTTCTATTCATGTTACTGTGTGTGTTAAGGTGAGGAAGAGGTTCTATTCATGTTACTGTGTGTTAACGTGAGGAAGAGGTTCTATTCATGTTACTGTGTGTTAAGGTGAGGAAGAGGTTCTATTCATGTTACTGTGTGTTAACGTGAGGAAGAGGTTCTATTCATGTTACTGTGTGTGTTAAGGTGAGGAAGAGGTTCTATTCATGTTACTGTGTGTTAAGGTGAGGAAGAGGTTCTATTCATGTTACTGTGTGTGTTAACGTGAGGAAGAGGTTCTATTCATGTTACTGTGTGTTAAGGTGAGGAAGAGGTTCTATTCATGTTACTGTGTGTTAACGTGAGGAAGAGGTTCTATTCATGTTACTGTGTGTTAAGGTGAGGAAGAGGTTCTATTCATGTTACTGTGTGTTAACGTGAGGAAGAGGTTCTATTCATGTTACTGTGTGTTAACGTGAGGAAGAGGTTCTATTCATGTTACTGTGTGTGTTAAGGTGAGGAAGAGGTTCTATTCATGTTACTGTGTGTTAAGGTGAGGAAGAGGTTCTATTCATGTTACTGTGTGTTAAGGTGAGGAAGAGGTTCTATTCATGTTACTGTGTGTTAAGGTGAGGAAGAGGTTCTATTCATGTTACTGTGTGTTAATGTGAGGAAGAGGTTATATTCATGTTACTGTGTGTTAAGGTGAGGAAGAGGTTCTATTCATGTTACTGTGTGTTAAGGTGAGGAAGAGGTTATATTCATGTTACTGTGTGTTAACGTGAGGAAGAGGTTCTATTCATGTTACTGTGTGTGTTAAGGTTAGGAAGAGGTTCTATTCATGGTACTGTGTGTTAACGTGAGGAAGAGGTTATATTCATGTTACTGTGTTAACGTGAGGAAGAGGTTCTATTCATGTTACTGTGTGTTAAGGTGAGGAAGAGGTTCTATTCATGTTACTGTGTGTTAAGGTGAGGAAGAGGTTCTATTCATGTTACTGTGTGTTAAGGTGAGGAAGAGGTTCTATTCATGTTACTGTGTGTTAACGTGAGGAAGAGGTTCTATTCATGTTACTGTGTGTTAACGTGAGGAAGAGGTTCTATTCATGTTACTGTGTGTTAACGTGAGGAAGAGGTTCTATTCATGTTACTGTGTGTGTTAACGTGAGGAAGAGGTTCTATTCATGTTACTGTGTGTTAAGGTGAGGAAGAGGTTCTATTCATGTTACTGTGTGTTAAGGTGAGGAAGAGGTTCTATTCATGTTACTGTGTGTTAAGGTGAGGAAGAGGTTCTATTCATGTTACTGTGTGTTAACGTGAGGAAGAGGTTCTATTCATGTTACTGTGTGTTAAGGTGAGGAAGAGGTTCTATTCATGTTACTGTGTGTGTTAAGGTGAGGAAGAGGTTCTATTCATGTTACTGTGTGTTAAGGTGAGGAAGAGGTTCTATTCATGTTACTGTGTGTTAAGGTGAGGAAGAGGTTCTATTCATGTTACTGTGTGTTAAGGTGAGGAAGAGGTTCTATTCATGTTACTGTGTGTTAAGGTGAGGAAGAGGTTCTATTCATGTTACTGTGTGTTAAGGTGAGGAAGAGGTTCTATTCATGTTACTGTGTGTTAAGGTGAGGAAGAGGTTCTATTCATGTTACTGTGTGTTAAGGTGAGGAAGAGGTTCTATTCATGTTACTGTGTGTTAAGGTGAGGAAGAGGTTCTATTCATGTTACTGTGTGTTAACGTGAGGAAGAGGTTCTATTCATGTTACTGTGTGTTAAGGTGAGGAAGAGGTTCTATTCATGTTACTGTGTGTTAAGGTGAGGAAGAGGTTCTATTCATGTTACTGTGTGTTAACGTGAGGAAGAGGTTCTATTCATGTTACTGTGTGTTAACGTGAGGAAGAGGTTCTATTCATGTTACTGTGTGTTAAGGTGAGGAAGAGGTTCTATTCATGTTACTGTGTGTTAACGTGAGGAAGAGGTTCTATTCATGTTACTGTGTGTTAAGGTGAGGAAGAGGTTCTATTCATGTTACTGTGTGTTAAGGTGAGGAAGAGGTTCTATTCATGTTACTGTGTGTTAAGGTGAGGAAGAGGTTCTATTCATGTTACTGTGTGTTAACGTGAGGAAGAGGTTCTATTCATGTTACTGTGTGTTAAGGTGAGGAAGAGGTTCTATTCATGTTACTGTGTGTTAAGGTGAGGAAGAGGTTCTATTCATGTTACTGTGTGTTAAGGTGAGGAAGAGGTTCTATTCATGTTACTGTGTGTGTTAACGTGAGGAAGAGGTTCTATTCATGTTACTGTGTGTTAAGGTGAGGAAGAGGTTCTATTCATGTTACTGTGTGTTAAGGTGAGGAAGAGGTTCTATTCATGTTACTGTGTGTTAAGGTGAGGAAGAGGTTCTATTCATGTTACTGTGTGTTAACGTGAGGAAGAGGTTCTATTCATGTTACTGTGTGTTAACGTGAGGAAGAGGTTATATTCATGTTACTGTGTGTGTTAAGGTGAGGAAGAGGTTCTATTCATGTTACTGTGTGTTAAGGTGAGGAAGAGGTTCTATTCATGTTACTGTGTGTTAAGGTGAGGAAGAGGTTCTATTCATGTTACTGTGTGTTAACGTGAGGAAGAGGTTCTATTCATGTTACTGTGTGTTAATGTGAGGAAGAGGTTATATTCATGTTACTGTGTGTTAAGGTGAGGAAGAGGTTCTATTCATGTTACTGTGTGTTAAGGTGAGGAAGAGGTTCTATTCATGTTACTGTGTGTTAAGGTGAGGAAGAGGTTCTATTCATGTTACTGTGTGTTAACGTGAGGAAGAGGTTCTATTCATGTTACTGTGTGTTAAGGTGAGGAAGAGGTTCTATTCATGTTACTGTGTGTTAAGGTGAGGAAGAGGTTCTATTCATGTTACTGTGTGTTAAGGTGAGGAAGAGGTTATATTCATGTTACTGTGTGTGTTAAGGTGAGGAAGAGGTTCTATTCATGTTACTGTGTGTTAAGGTGAGGAAGAGGTTCTATTCATGTTACTGTGTGTTAAGGTGAGGAAGAGGTTCTATTCATGTTACTGTGTGTGTTAAGGTGAGGAAGAGGTTCTATTCATGTTACTGTGTGTTAACGTGAGGAAGAGGTTCTATTCATGTTACTGTGTGTTAACGTGAGGAAGAGGTTCTATTCATGTTACTGTGTGTTAAGGTGAGGAAGAGGTTCTATTCATGTTACTGTGTGTTAAGGTGAGGAAGAGGTTCTATTCATGTTACTGTGTGTTAAGGTGAGGAAGAGGTTCTATTCATGTTACTGTGTGTTAACGTGAGGAAGAGGTTCTATTCATGTTACTGTGTGTTAACGTGAGGAAGAGGTTCTATTCATGTTACTGTGTGTTAAGGTGAGGAAGAGGTTCTATTCATGTTACTGTGTGTTAAGGTGAGGAAGAGGTTCTATTCATGTTACTGTGTGTTAACGTGAGGAAGAGGTTCTATTCATGTTACTGTGTGTTAAGGTGAGGAAGAGGTTCTATTCATGTTACTGTGTGTTAAGGTGAGGAAGAGGTTCTATTCATGTTACTGTGTGTTAAGGTGAGGAAGAGGTTCTATTCATGTTACTGTGTGTTAACGTGAGGAAGAGGTTCTATTCATGTTACTGTGTGTGTTAAGGTGAGGAAGAGGTTATATTCATGTTACTGTGTGTTAAGGTGAGGAAGAGGTTCTATTCATGTTACTGTGTGTTAAGGTGAGGAAGAGGTTCTATTCATGTTACTGTGTGTTAACGTGAGGAAGAGGTTCTATTCATGTTACTGTGTGTTAAGGTGAGGAAGAGGTTCTATTCATGTTACTGTGTGTTAAGGTGAGGAAGAGGTTCTATTCATGTTACTGTGTGTTAAGGTGAGGAAGAGGTTCTATTCATGTTACTGTGTGTTAAGGTGAGGAAGAGGTTCTATTCATGTTACTGTGTGTTAACGTGAGGAAGAGGTTCTATTCATGTTACTGTGTGTTAAGGTGAGGAAGAGGTTCTATTCATGTTACTGTGTGTTAAGGTGAGGAAGAGGTTCTATTCATGTTACTGTGTGTGTTAAGGTGAGGAAGAGGTTCTATTCATGTTACTGTGTGTTAATGTGAGGAAGAGGTTCTATTCATGTTACTGTGTGTTAACGTGAGGAAGAGGTTCTATTCATGTTACTGTGTGTTAAGGTGAGGAAGAGGTTCTATTCATGTTACTGTGTGTTAAGGTGAGGAAGAGGTTCTATTCATGTTACTGTGTGTTAAGGTGAGGAAGAGGTTCTATTCATGTTACTGTGTGTGTTAAGGTGAGGAAGAGGTTCTATTCATGTTACTGTGTGTTAAGGTGAGGAAGAGGTTCTATTCATGTTACTGTGTGTTAAGGTGAGGAAGAGGTTCTATTCATGTTACTGTGTGTTAAGGTGAGGAAGAGGTTCTATTCATGTTACTGTGTGTTAAGGTGAGGAAGAGGTTCTATTCATGTTACGTGTGTGTTAAGGTGAGGAAGAGGTTCTATTCATGTTACTGTGTGTTAAGGTGAGGAAGAGGTTCTATTCATGGTACTGTGTGTTAAGGTGAGGAAGAGGTTCTATTCATGTTACTGTGTGTTAAGGTGAGGAAGAGGTTCTATTCATGTTACTGTGTGTGTTAAGGTGAGGAAGAGGTTCTATTCATGTTACTGTGTGTTAAGGTGAGGAAGAGGTTCTATTCATGTTACTGTGTGTTAAGGTGAGGAAGAGGTTCTATTCATGTTACTGTGTGTTAAGGTGAGGAAGAGGTTCTATTCATGTTACTGTGTGTTAAGGTGAGGAAGAGGTTCTATTCATGTTACTGTGTGTGTTAAGGTGAGGAAGAGGTTCTATTCATGTTACTGTGTGTTAAGGTGAGGAAGAGGTTCTATTCATGTTACTGTGTGTTAAGGTGAGGAAGAGGTTCTATTCATGTTACTGTGTGTTAACGTGAGGAAGAGGTTCTATTCATGTTACTGTGTGTTAAGGTGAGGAAGAGGTTCTATTCATGTTACTGTGTGTTAAGGTGAGGAAGAGGTTCTATTCATGTTACTGTGTGTTAAGGTGAGGAAGAGGTTCTATTCATGTTACTGTGTGTTAAGGTGAGGAAGAGGTTCTATTCATGTTACTGTGTGTTAATGTGAGGAAGAGGTTCTATTCATGTTACTGTGTGTTAAGGTGAGGAAGAGGTTCTATTCATGTTACTGTGTGTTAATGTGAGGAAGAGGTTCTATTCATGTTACTGTGTGTTAACGTGAGGAAGAGGTTCTATTCATGTTACTGTGTGTTAAGGTGAGGAAGAGGTTCTATTCATGTTACTGTGTGTTAAGGTGAGGAAGAGGTTCTATTCATGTTACTGTGTGTTAAGGTGAGGAAGAGGTTCTATTCATGTTACTGTGTGTTAAGGTGAGGAAGAGGTTCTATTCATGTTACTGTGTGTTAACGTGAGGAAGAGGTTCTATTCATGTTACTGTGTGTTAAGGTGAGGAAGAGGTTCTATTCATGTTACTGTGTGTTAAGGTGAGGAAGAGGTTCTATTCATGTTACTGTGTGTTAAGGTGAGGAAGAGGTTCTATTCATGTTACTGTGTGTTAAGGTGAGGAAGAGGTTCTATTCATGTTACTGTGTGTTAAGGTGAGGAAGAGGTTCTATTCATGTTACTGTGTGTTAACGTGAGGAAGAGGTTCTATTCATGTTACGTGTGTGTTAAGGTGAGGAAGAGGTTCTATTCATGTTACTGTGTGTTAACGTGAGGAAGAGGTTCTATTCATGTTACTGTGTGTTAAGGTGAGGAAGAGGTTCTATTCATGTTACTGTGTGTTAAGGTGAGGAAGAGGTTCTATTCATGTTACTGTGTGTGTTAAGGTGAGGAAGAGGTTCTATTCATGTTACTGTGTGTTAAGGTGAGGAAGAGGTTCTATTCATGTTACTGTGTGTGTTAAGGTGAGGAAGAGGTTCTATTCATGTTACTGTGTGTTAAGGTGAGGAAGAGGTTCTATTCATGTTACTGTGTGTTAAGGTGAGGAAGAGGTTCTATTCATGTTACTGTGTGTTAAGGTGAGGAAGAGGTTCTATTCATGTTACTGTGTGTTAACGTGAGGAAGAGGTTCTATTCATGTTACTGTGTGTTAAGGTGAGGAAGAGGTTCTATTCATGTTACTGTGTGTTAAGGTGAGGAAGAGGTTCTATTCATGTTACTGTGTGTTAACGTGAGGAAGAGGTTCTATTCATGTTACTGTGTGTTAAGGTGAGGAAGAGGTTCTATTCATGTTACTGTGTGTTAACGTGAGGAAGAGGTTCTATTCATGTTACTGTGTGTTAAGGTGAGGAAGAGGTTATATTCATGTTACTGTGTGTTAACGTGAGGAAGAGGTTCTATTCATGTTACTGTGTGTTAAGGTGAGGAAGAGGTTCTATTCATGTTACTGTGTGTTAACGTGAGGAAGAGGTTCTATTCATGTTACTGTGTGTTAACGTGAGGAAGAGGTTCTATTCATGTTACTGTGTGTTAACGTGAGGAAGAGGTTCTATTCATGTTACTGTGTGTTAACGTGAGGAAGAGGTTCTATTCATGTTACTGTGTGTTAACGTGAGGAAGAGGTTCTATTCATGTTACTGTGTGTTAACGTGAGGAAGAGGTTCTATTCATGTTACTGTGTGTTAAGGTGAGGAAGAGGTTCTATTCATGTTACTGTGTGTTAAGGTGAGGAAGAGGTTCTATTCATGTTACGTGTGTGTTAAGGTGAGGAAGAGGTTCTATTCATGTTACTGTGTGTTAAGGTGAGGAAGAGGTTCTATTCATGTTACTGTGTGTTAACGTGAGGAAGAGGTTCTATTCATGTTACTGTGTGTTAACGTGAGGATGAGGTTCTATTCATGTTACTGTGTGTTAAGGTGAGGAAGAGGTTCTATTCATGTTACTGTGTGTTAAGGTGAGGAAGAGGTTCTATTCATGTTACTGTGTGTTAACGTGAGGAAGAGGTTCTATTCATGTTACTGTGTGTTAAGGTGAGGAAGAGGTTCTATTCATGTTACTGTGTGTTAAGGTGAGGAAGAGGTTCTATTCATGTTACTGTGTGTTAACGTGAGGAAGAGGTTCTATTCATGTTACTGTGTGTTAAGGTGAGGAAGAGGTTCTATTCATGTTACTGTGTGTTAACGTGAGGAAGAGGTTCTATTCATGTTACTGTGTGTTAAGGTGAGGAAGAGGTTCTATTCATGTTACTGTGTGTTAAGGTGAGGAAGAGGTTCTATTCATGTTACTGTGTGTGTTAAGGTGAGGAAGAGGTTCTATTCATGTTACTGTGTGTTAAGGTGAGGAAGAGGTTCTATTCATGTTACTGTGTGTTAACGTGAGGAAGAGGTTCTATTCATGTTACTGTGTGTTAAGGTGAGGAAGAGGTTCTATTCATGTTACTGTGTGTTAAGGTGAGGAAGAGGTTCTATTCATGTTACTGTGTGTTAACGTGAGGAAGAGGTTCTATTCATGTTACTGTGTGTTAAGGTGAGGAAGAGGTTCTATTCATGTTACTGTGTGTTAAGGTGAGGAAGAGGTTCTATTCATGTTACTGTGTGTTAAGGTGAGGAAGAGGTTCTATTCATGTTACTGTGTGTTAAGGTGAGGAAGAGGTTCTATTCATGTTACTGTGTGTTAAGGTGAGGAAGAGGTTCTATTCATGTTACTGTGTGTTAAGGTGAGGAAGAGGTTCTATTCATGTTACTGTGTGTTAAGGTGAGGGAAGAGGTTCTATTCATGTTACTGTGTGTTAAGGTGAGGAAGAGGTTCTATTCATGTTACTGTGTGTGTTAAGGTGAGGAAGAGGTTCTATTCATGTTACTGTGTGTTAAGGTGAGGAAGAGGTTCTATTCATGTTACTGTGTGTTAACGTGAGGAAGAGGTTCTATTCATGTTACTGTGTGTTAACGTGAGGAAGAGGTTCTATTCATGTTACTGTGTGTTAAGGTGAGGAAGAGGTTCTATTCATGTTACTGTGTGTTAAGGTGAGGAAGAGGTTCTATTCATGTTACTGTGTGTTAACGTGAGGAAGAGGTTCTATTCATGTTACTGTGTGTGTTAAGGTGAGGAAGAGGTTCTATTCATGTTACTGTGTGTTAAGGTGAGGAAGAGGTTCTATTCATGTTACTGTGTGTTAAGGTGAGGAAGAGGTTCTATTCATGTTACTGTGTGTTAAGGTGAGGAAGAGGTTCTATTCATGTTACTGTGTGTTAACGTGAGGAAGAGGTTCTATTCATGTTACTGTGTGTTAAGGTGAGGAAGAGGTTCTATTCATGTTACTGTGTGTTAAGGTGAGGAAGAGGTTCTATTCATGTTACTGTGTGTTAAGGTGAGGAAGAGGTTCTATTCATGTTACTGTGTGTTAACGTGAGGAAGAGGTTCTATTCATGTTACTGTGTGTTAAGGTGAGGAAGAGGTTCTATTCATGTTACTGTGTGTTAAGGTGAGGAAGAGGTTCTATTCATGTTACTGTGTGTTAAGGTGAGGAAGAGGTTCTATTCATGTTACTGTGTGTGTTAAGGTGAGGAAGAGGTTCTATTCATGTTACTGTGTGTTAAGGTGAGGAAGAGGTTCTATTCATGTTACTGTGTGTTAAGGTGAGGAAGAGGTTCTATTCATGTTACGTGTGTGTTAACGTGAGGAAGAGGTTCTATTCATGTTACTGTGTGTTAAGGTGAGGAAGAGGTTCTATTCATGTTACTGTGTGTTAAGGTGAGGAAGAGGTTCTATTCATGTTACTGTGTGTTAAGGTGAGGAAGAGGTTCTATTCATGTTACTGTGTGTTAAGGTGAGGAAGAGGTTCTATTCATGTTACTGTGTGTTAACGTGAGGAAGAGGTTCTATTCATGTTACTGTGTGTTAAGGTGAGGAAGAGGTTCTATTCATGTTACTGTGTGTTAAGGTGAGGAAGAGGTTCTATTCATGTTACTGTGTGTTAACGTGAGGAAGAGGTTCTATTCATGTTACTGTGTGTTAACGTGAGGAAGAGGTTCTATTCATGTTACTGTGTGTTAAGGTGAGGAAGAGGTTCTATTCATGTTACTGTGTGTTAAGGTGAGGAAGAGGTTCTATTCATGTTACTGTGTGTTAAGGTGAGGAAGAGGTTCTATTCATGTTACTGTGTGTTAAGGTGAGGAAGAGGTTCTATTCATGTTACTGTGTGTTAAGGTGAGGAAGAGGTTCTATTCATGTTACGTGTGTGTTAAGGTGAGGAAGAGGTTATATTCATGTTACTGTGTGTTAAGGTGAGGAAGAGGTTCTATTCATGTTACTGTGTGTTAAGGTGAGGAAGAGGTTCTATTCATGTTACTGTGTGTTAAGGTGAGGAAGAGGTTCTATTCATGTTACTGTGTGTTAAGGTGAGGAAGAGGTTCTATTCATGTTACTGTGTGTTAACGTGAGGAAGAGGTTCTATTCATGTTACTGTGTGTTAAGGTGAGGAAGAGGTTCTATTCATGTTACTGTGTGTTAAGGTGAGGAAGAGGTTCTATTCATGTTACTGTGTGTTAAGGTGAGGAAGAGGTTCTATTCATGTTACTGTGTGTTAAGGTGAGGAAGAGGTTCTATTCATGTTACTGTGTGTTAAGGTGAGGAAGAGGTTCTATTCATGTTACTGTGTGTTAAGGTGAGGAAGAGGTTCTATTCATGTTACTGTGTGTTAAGGTGAGGAAGAGGTTCTATTCATGTTACTGTGTGTTAAGGTGAGGAAGAGGTTCTATTCATGTTACTGTGTGTTAAGGTGAGGAAGAGGTTCTATTCATGTTACTGTGTGTTAACGTGAGGAAGAGGTTCTATTCATGTTACTGTGTGTTAAGGTGAGGAAGAGGTTCTATTCATGTTACTGTGTGTTAACGTGAGGAAGAGGTTCTATTCATGTTACTGTGTGTTAAGGTGAGGAAGAGGTTCTATTCATGTTACGTGTGTGTTAAGGTGAGGAAGAGGTTCTATTCATGTTACTGTGTGTTAAGGTGAGGAAGAGGTTCTATTCATGTTACTGTGTGTTAAGGTGAGGAAGAGGTTCTATTCATGTTACTGTGTGTTAAGGTGAGGAAGAGGTTCTATTCATGTTACTGTGTGTTAAGGTGAGGAAGAGGTTCTATTCATGTTACTGTGTGTTAAGGTGAGGAAGAGGTTCTATTCATGTTACTGTGTGTTAAGGTGAGGAAGAGGTTCTATTCATGTTACTGTGTGTTAAGGTGAGGAAGAGGTTCTATTCATGTTACTGTGTGTTAAGGTGAGGAAGAGGTTATATTCATGTTACTGTGTGTTAAGGTGAGGAAGAGGTTCTATTCATGTTACTGTGTGTTAACGTGAGGAAGAGGTTCTATTCATGTTACTGTGTGTTAAGGTGAGGAAGAGGTTCTATTCATGTTACTGTGTGTTAACGTGAGGAAGAGGTTCTATTCATGTTACTGTGTGTTAAGGTGAGGAAGAGGTTCTATTCATGTTACTGTGTGTTAAGGTGAGGAAGAGGTTCTATTCATGTTACTGTGTGTGTTAAGGTGAGGAAGAGGTTCTATTCATGTTACTGTGTGTTAAGGTGAGGAAGAGGTTCTATTCATGTTACTGTGTGTTAACGTGAGGAAGAGGTTCTATTCATGTTACTGTGTGTTAAGGTGAGGAAGAGGTTCTATTCATGTTACTGTGTGTTAAGGTGAGGAAGAGGTTCTATTCATGTTACTGTGTGTTAAGGTGAGGAAGAGGTTCTATTCATGTTACTGTGTGTTAAGGTGAGGAAGAGGTTCTATTCATGTTACTGTGTGTTAAGGTGAGGAAGAGGTTCTATTCATGTTACTGTGTGTTAAGGTGAGGAAGAGGTTCTATTCATGTTACTGTGTGTTAAGGTGAGGAAGAGGTTCTATTCATGTTACTGTGTGTTAAGGTGAGGAAGAGGTTCTATTCATGTTACTGTGTGTGTTAAGGTGAGGAAGAGGTTCTATTCATGTTACTGTGTGTTAAGGTGAGGAAGAGGTTCTATTCATGTTACTGTGTGTTAAGCGTGAGGAAGAGGTTCTATTCATGTTACTGTGTGTTAAGGTGAGGAAGAGGTTCTATTCATGTTACTGTGTGTTAAGGTGAGGAAGAGGTTCTATTCATGTTACTGTGTGTTAAGGTGAGGAAGAGGTTCTATTCATGTTACGTGTGTGTTAACGTGAGGAAGAGGTTCTATTCATGTTACTGTGTGTTAAGGTGAGGAAGAGGTTCTATTCATGTTACTGTGTGTTAAGGTGAGGAAGAGGTTCTATTCATGTTACTGTGTGTTAAGGTGAGGAAGAGGTTCTATTCATGTTACTGTGTGTTAAGGTGAGGAAGAGGTTCTATTCATGTTACTGTGTGTTAAGGTGAGGAAGAGGTTCTATTCATGTTACTGTGTGTTAAGGTGAGGAAGAGGTTCTATTCATGTTACTGTGTGTTAACGTGAGGAAGAGGTTCTATTCATGTTACTGTGTGTTAAGGTGAGGAAGAGGTTCTATTCATGTTACTGTGTGTTAAGGTGAGGAAGAGGTTCTATTCATGTTACTGTGTGTTAAGGTGAGGAAGAGGTTCTATTCATGTTACTGTGTGTTAAGGTGAGGAAGAGGTTCTATTCATGTTACTGTGTGTTAAGGTGAGGAAGAGGTTCTATTCATGTTACTGTGTGTTAAGGTGAGGAAGAGGTTCTATTCATGTTACTGTGTGTTAAGGTGAGGAAGAGGTTCTATTCATGTTACTGTGTGTTAAGGTGAGGAAGAGGTTCTATTCATGTTACTGTGTGTTAAGGTGAGGAAGAGGTTCTATTCATGTTACTGTGTGTTAAGGTGAGGAAGAGGTTCTATTCATGTTACTGTGTGTTAAGGTGAGGAAGAGGTTCTATTCATGTTACTGTGTGTTAAGGTGAGGAAGAGGTTCTATTCATGTTACTTGTGTGTTAAGGTGAGGAAGAGGTTCTATTCATGTTACTGTGTGTTAAGGTGAGGAAGAGGTTCTATTCATGTTACTGTGTGTTAAGGTGAGGAAGAGGTTCTATTCATGTTACTGTGTGTTAAGGTGAGGAAGAGGTTCTATTCATGTTACTGTGTGTTAAGGTGAGGAAGAGGTTCTATTCATGTTACTGTGTGTTAAGGTGAGGAAGAGGTTCTATTCATGTTACTGTGTGTTAAGGTGAGGAAGAGGTTCTATTCATGTTACTGTGTGTTAAGGTGAGGAAGAGGTTATATTCATGTTACGTGTGTGTTAACGTGAGGAAGAGGTTCTATTCATGTTACTGTGTGTTAAGGTGAGGAAGAGGTTCTATTCATGTTACTGTGTGTTAAGGTGAGGAAGAGGTTCTATTCATGTTACTGTGTGTTAAGGTGAGGAAGAGGTTCTATTCATGTTACTGTGTGTTAACGTGAGGAAGAGGTTCTATTCATGTTACTGTGTGTTAAGGTGAGGAAGAGGTTCTATTCATGTTACTGTGTGTTAAGGTGAGGAAGAGGTTATATTCATGTTACTGTGTGTTAAGGTGAGGAAGAGGTTCTATTCATGTTACTGTGTGTTAAGGTGAGGAAGAGGTTCTATTCATGTTACTGTGTGTTAAGGTGAGGAAGAGGTTCTATTCATGTTACTGTGTGTTAAGGTGAGGAAGAGGTTCTATTCATGTTACTGTGTGTTAAGGTGAGGAAGAGGTTCTATTCATGTTACTGTGTGTTAAGGTGAGGAAGAGGTTCTATTCATGTTACTGTGTGTTAAGGTGAGGAAGAGGTTCTATTCATGTTACTGTGTGTGTTAACGTGAGGAAGAGGTTCTATTCATGTTACTGTGTGTTAAGGTGAGGAAGAGGTTCTATTCATGTTACTGTGTGTTAAGGTGAGGAAGAGGTTCTATTCATGTTACTGTGTGTTAAGGTGAGGAAGAGGTTCTATTCATGTTACTGTGTGTTAACGTGAGGAAGAGGTTCTATTCATGTTACTGTGTGTTAAGGTGAGGAAGAGGTTCTATTCATGTTACTGTGTGTTAAGGTGAGGAAGAGGTTCTATTCATGTTACTGTGTGTTAAGGTGAGGAAGAGGTTCTATTCATGTTACTGTGTGTTAAGGTGAGGAAGAGGTTCTATTCATGTTACTGTGTGTGTTAAGGTGAGGAAGAGGTTCTATTCATGTTACTGTGTGTTAAGGTGAGGAAGAGGTTCTATTCATGTTACTGTGTGTTAAGGTGAGGAAGAGGTTCTATTCATGTTACTGTGTGTTAAGGTGAGGAAGAGGTTCTATTCATGTTACTGTGTGTTAAGGTGAGGAAGAGGTTCTATTCATGTTACTGTGTGTTAAGGTGAGGAAGAGGTTCTATTCATGTTACTGTGTGTTAAGGTGAGGAAGAGGTTCTATTCATGTTACTGTGTGTTAAGGTGAGGAAGAGGTTCTATTCATGTTACTGTGTGTGTTAAGGTGAGGAAGAGGTTCTATTCATGTTACTGTGTGTTAAGGTGAGGAAGAGGTTCTATTCATGTTACTGTGTGTTAAGGTGAGGAAGAGGTTCTATTCATGTTACTGTGTGTTAAGGTGAGGAAGAGGTTCTATTCATGTTACTGTGTGTTAAGGTGAGGAAGAGGTTCTATTCATGTTACTGTGTGTTAAGGTGAGGAAGAGGTTCTATTCATGTTACTGTGTGTTAAGGTGAGGAAGAGGTTCTATTCATGTTACTGTGTGTTAAGGTGAGGAAGAGGTTCTATTCATGTTACTGTGTGTTAAGGTGAGGAAGAGGTTCTATTCATGTTACTGTGTGTTAAGGTGAGGAAGAGGTTCTATTCATGTTACTGTGTGTTAAGGTGAGGAAGAGGTTCTATTCATGTTACTGTGTGTTAAGGTGAGGAAGAGGTTCTATTCATGTTACTGTGTGTTAAGGTGAGGAAGAGGTTCTATTCATGTTACTGTGTGTTAAGGTGAGGAAGAGGTTCTATTCATGTTACTGTGTGTTAAGGTGAGGAAGAGGTTCTATTCATGTTACTGTGTGTGTTAAGGTGAGGAAGAGGTTCTATTCATGTTACTGTGTGTTAAGGTGAGGAAGAGGTTCTATTCATGTTACTGTGTGTTAAGGTGAGGAAGAGGTTCTATTCATGTTACTGTGTGTTAAGGTGAGGAAGAGGTTCTATTCATGTTACTGTGTGTTAAGGTGAGGAAGAGGTTCTATTCATGTTACTGTGTGTTAACGTGAGGAAGAGGTTATATTCATGTTACTGTGTGTTAAGGTGAGGAAGAGGTTCTATTCATGTTACTGTGTGTTAAGGTGAGGAAGAGGTTCTATTCATGTTACTGTGTGTTAAGGTGAGGAAGAGGTTCTATTCATGTTACTGTGTGTTAAGGTGAGGAAGAGGTTCTATTCATGTTACTGTGTGTTAAGGTGAGGAAGAGGTTCTATTCATGTTACTGTGTGTTAAGGTGAGGAAGAGGTTCTATTCATGTTACTGTGTGTTAACGTGAGGAAGAGGTTCTATTCATGTTACTGTGTGTTAAGGTGAGGAAGAGGTTCTATTCATGTTACTGTGTGTTAAGGTGAGGAAGAGGTTCTATTCATGTTACTGTGTGTTAAGGTGAGGAAGAGGTTCTATTCATGTTACTGTGTGTTAAGGTGAGGAAGAGGTTCTATTCATGTTACTGTGTGTTAAGGTGAGGAAGAGGTTCTATTCATGTTACGTGTGTGTTAACGTGAGGAAGAGGTTCTATTCATGTTACTGTGTGTTAAGGTGAGGAAGAGGTTCTATTCATGTTACTGTGTGTTAACGTGAGGAAGAGGTTCTATTCATGTTACTGTGTGTGTTAAGGTGAGGAAGAGGTTCTATTCATGTTACTGTGTGTTAAGGTGAGGAAGAGGTTCTATTCATGTTACTGTGTGTTAAGGTGAGGAAGAGGTTCTATTCATGTTACTGTGTGTTAAGGTGAGGAAGAGGTTCTATTCATGTTACTGTGTGTTAAGGTGAGGAAGAGGTTCTATTCATGTTACTGTGTGTTAAGGTGAGGAAGAGGTTCTATTCATGTTACTGTGTGTTAAGGTGAGGAAGAGGTTCTATTCATGTTACTGTGTGTTAAGGTGAGGAAGAGGTTCTATTCATGTTACTGTGTGTTAAGGTGAGGAAGAGGTTCTATTCATGTTACTGTGTGTTAAGGTGAGGAAGAGGTTCTATTCATGTTACTGTGTGTTAAGGTGAGGAAGAGGTTCTATTCATGTTACTGTGTGTTAAGGTGAGGAAGAGGTTCTATTCATGTTACTGTGTGTTAAGGTGAGGAAGAGGTTCTATTCATGTTACTGTGTGTTAAGGTGAGGAAGAGGTTCTATTCATGTTACTGTGTGTTAAGGTGAGGAAGAGGTTCTATTCATGTTACTGTGTGTGTTAACGTGAGGAAGAGGTTCTATTCATGTTACTGTGTGTTAACGTGAGGAAGAGGTTATATTCATGTTACTGTGTGTTAAGGTGAGGAAGAGGTTCTATTCATGTTACTGTGTGTTAAGCGTGAGGAAGAGGTTCTATTCATGTTACTGTGTGTTAAGGTGAGGAAGAGGTTCTATTCATGTTACTGTGTGTTAAGGTGAGGAAGAGGTTCTATTCATGTTACTGTGTGTTAAGGTGAGGAAGAGGTTCTATTCATGTTACTGTGTGTTAAGGTGAGGAAGAGGTTCTATTCATGTTACTGTGTGTTAAGGTGAGGAAGAGGTTCTATTCATGTTACTGTGTGTTAAGGTGAGGAAGAGGTTCTATTCATGTTACTGTGTGTTAAGGTGAGGAAGAGGTTCTATTCATGTTACTGTGTGTGTTAAGGTGAGGAAGAGGTTCTATTCATGTTACTGTGTGTTAAGGTGAGGAAGAGGTTCTATTCATGTTACTGTGTGTTAAGGTGAGGAAGAGGTTCTATTCATGTTACTGTGTGTTAAGGTGAGGAAGAGGTTCTATTCATGTTACTGTGTGTTAAGGTGAGGAAGAGGTTCTATTCATGTTACTGTGTGTTAAGGTGAGGAAGAGGTTCTATTCATGTTACTGTGTGTGTTAAGGTGAGGAAGAGGTTCTATTCATGTTACTGTGTGTTAAGGTGAGGAAGAGGTTCTATTCATGTTACTGTGTGTTAACGTGAGGAAGAGGTTCTATTCATGTTACTGTGTGTTAAGGTGAGGAAGAGGTTCTATTCATGTTACTGTGTGTTAAGGTGAGGAAGAGGTTCTATTCATGTTACTGTGTGTTAAGGTGAGGAAGAGGTTCTATTCATGTTACTGTGTGTTAAGGTGAGGAAGAGGTTCTATTCATGTTACTGTGTGTTAAGGTGAGGAAGAGGTTCTATTCATGTTACTGTGTGTTAAGGTGAGGAAGAGGTTCTATTCATGTTACTGTGTGTTAAGGTGAGGAAGAGGTTCTATTCATGTTACTGTGTGTTAAGGTGAGGAAGAGGTTCTATTCATGTTACTGTGTGTTAAGGTGAGGAAGAGGTTCTATTCATGTTACTGTGTGTTAAGGTGAGGAAGAGGTTCTATTCATGTTACTGTGTGTTAAGGTGAGGAAGAGGTTCTATTCATGTTACTGTGTGTGTTAAGGTGAGGAAGAGGTTCTATTCATGTTACTGTGTGTTTAAGGTGAGGAAGAGGTTCTATTCATGTTACTGTGTGTTAACGTGAGGAAGAGGTTCTATTCATGTTACTGTGTGTTAAGGTGAGGAAGAGGTTCTATTCATGTTACTGTGTGTTAAGGTGAGGAAGAGGTTCTATTCATGTTACTGTGTGTTAAGGTGAGGAAGAGGTTCTATTCATGTTACTGTGTGTTAAGGTGAGGAAGAGGTTATATTCATGTTACGTGTGTGTTAAGGTGAGGAAGAGGTTCTATTCATGTTACTGTGTGTTAACGTGAGGAAGAGGTTCTATTCATGTTACTGTGTGTTAAGGTGAGGAAGAGGTTCTATTCATGTTACTGTGTGTTAAGGTGAGGAAGAGGTTCTATTCATGTTACTGTGTGTTAAGGTGAGGAAGAGGTTATATTCATGTTACTGTGTGTTAAGGTGAGGAAGAGGTTCTATTCATGTTACTGTGTGTTAACGTGAGGAAGAGGTTCTATTCATGTTACTGTGTGTTAAGGTGAGGAAGAGGTTCTATTCATGTTACTGTGTGTTAAGGTGAGGAAGAGGTTCTATTCATGTTACTGTGTGTTAAGGTGAGGAAGAGGTTCTATTCATGTTACTGTGTGTTAAGGTGAGGAAGAGGTTCTATTCATGTTACTGTGTGTTAACGTGAGGAAGAGGTTCTATTCATGTTACTGTGTGTGTTAAGGTGAGGAAGAGGTTCTATTCATGTTACTGTGTGTTAAGGTGAGGAAGAGGTTCTATTCATGTTACTGTGTGTTAAGGTGAGGAAGAGGTTCTATTCATGTTACGTGTGTGTTAAGGTGAGGAAGAGGTTCTATTCATGTTACTGTGTGTTAAGGTGAGGAAGAGGTTCTATTCATGTTACTGTGTGTTAAGGTGAGGAAGAGGTTCTATTCATGTTACTGTGTGTTAAGGTGAGGAAGAGGTTCTATTCATGTTACTGTGTGTTAAGGTGAGGAAGAGGTTCTATTCATGTTACTGTGTGTTAAGGTGAGGAAGAGGTTCTATTCATGTTACTGTGTGTTAAGGTGAGGAAGAGGTTCTATTCATGTTACTGTGTGTTAAGGTGAGGAAGAGGTTCTATTCATGTTACTGTGTGTTAAGGTGAGGAAGAGGTTCTATTCATGTTACTGTGTGTTAACGTGAGGAAGAGGTTCTATTCATGTTACTGTGTGTTAAGGTGAGGAAGAGGTTCTATTCATGTTACTGTGTGTTAACGTGAGGAAGAGGTTCTATTCATGTTACTGTGTGTTAAGGTGAGGAAGAGGTTCTATTCATGTTACTGTGTGTTAAGGTGAGGAAGAGGTTCTATTCATGTTACTGTGTGTTAAGGTGAGGAAGAGGTTCTATTCATGTTACTGTGTGTGTTAAGGTGAGGAAGAGGTTCTATTCATGTTACTGTGTGTTAACGTGAGGAAGAGGTTCTATTCATGTTACTGTGTGTTAAGGTGAGGAAGAGGTTCTATTCATGTTACTGTGTGTTAACGTGAGGAAGAGGTTCTATTCATGTTACTGTGTGTTAAGGTGAGGAAGAGGTTCTATTCATGTTACTGTGTGTTAAGGTGAGGAAGAGGTTCTATTCATGTTACTGTGTGTTAACGTGAGGAAGAGGTTCTATTCATGTTACTGTGTGTTAAGGTGAGGAAGAGGTTCTATTCATGTTACTGTGTGTTAAGGTGAGGAAGAGGTTCTATTCATGTTACTGTGTGTGTTAAGGTGAGGAAGAGGTTCTATTCATGTTACTGTGTGTTAAGGTGAGGAAGAGGTTCTATTCATGTTACGTGTGTGTTAAGGTGAGGAAGAGGTTCTATTCATGTTACTGTGTGTTAAGGTGAGGAAGAGGTTCTATTCATGTTACTGTGTGTTAAGGTGAGGAAGAGGTTCTATTCATGTTACTGTGTGTTAAGGTGAGGAAGAGGTTCTATTCATGTTACTGTGTGTTAAGGTGAGGAAGAGGTTCTATTCATGTTACTGTGTGTTAAGGTGAGGAAGAGGTTCTATTCATGTTACTGTGTGTTAAGGTGAGGAAGAGGTTCTATTCATGTTACTGTGTGTTAAGGTGAGGAAGAGGTTCTATTCATGTTACTGTGTGTTAAGGTGAGGAAGAGGTTCTATTCATGTTACTGTGTGTTAAGGTGAGGAAGAGGTTCTATTCATGTTACTGTGTGTTAACGTGAGGAAGAGGTTCTATTCATGTTACTGTGTGTTAAGGTGAGGAAGAGGTTCTATTCATGTTACTGTGTGTTAAGGTGAGGAAGAGGTTCTATTCATGTTACTGTGTGTTAAGGTGAGGAAGAGGTTCTATTCATGTTACTGTGTGTTAAGGTGAGGAAGAGGTTCTATTCATGTTACTGTGTGTTAAGGTGAGGAAGAGGTTCTATTCATGTTACTGTGTGTTAAGGTGAGGAAGAGGTTCTATTCATGTTACTGTGTGTTAAGGTGAGGAAGAGGTTCTATTCATGTTACTGTGTGTTAAGGTGAGGAAGAGGTTCTATTCATGTTACTGTGTGTTAAGGTGAGGAAGAGGTTCTATTCATGTTACTGTGTGTTAAGGTGAGGAAGAGGTTCTATTCATGTTACTGTGTGTTAAGGTGAGGAAGAGGTTCTATTCATGTTACTGTGTGTTAAGGTGAGGAAGAGGTTCTATTCATGTTACTGTGTGTTAAGGTGAGGAAGAGGTTCTATTCATGTTACTGTGTGTTAAGGTGAGGAAGAGGTTCTATTCATGTTACTGTGTGTTAAGGTGAGGAAGAGGTTCTATTCATGTTACTGTGTGTTAAGGTGAGGAAGAGGTTCTATTCATGTTACTGTGTGTTAAGGTGAGGAAGAGGTTCTATTCATGTTACTGTGTGTGTTAAGGTGAGGAAGAGGTTCTATTCATGTTACTGTGTGTTAACGTGAGGAAGAGGTTCTATTCATGTTACTGTGTGTTAAGGTGAGGAAGAGGTTCTATTCATGTTACTGTGTGTTAAGGTGAGGAAGAGGTTCTATTCATGTTACTGTGTGTTAAGGTGAGGAAGAGGTTCTATTCATGTTACTGTGTGTTAAGGTGAGGAAGAGGTTCTATTCATGTTACTGTGTGTTAAGGTGAGGAAGAGGTTCTATTCATGTTACTGTGTGTTAAGGTGAGGAAGAGGTTCTATTCATGTTACTGTGTGTTAAGGTGAGGAAGAGGTTCTATTCATGTTACTGTGTGTTAAGGTGAGGAAGAGGTTCTATTCATGTTACTGTGTGTTAAGGTGAGGAAGAGGTTCTATTCATGTTACTGTGTGTTAAGGTGAGGAAGAGGTTCTATTCATGTTACTGTGTGTTAAGGTGAGGAAGAGGTTCTATTCATGTTACTGTGTGTTAAGGTGAGGAAGAGGTTCTATTCATGTTACGTGTGTGTTAAGGTGAGGAAGAGGTTCTATTCATGTTACTGTGTGTTAAGGTGAGGAAGAGGTTCTATTCATGTTACTGTGTGTTAAGGTGAGGAAGAGGTTCTATTCATGTTACTGTGTGTTAAGGTGAGGAAGAGGTTCTATTCATGTTACTGTGTGTTAAGGTGAGGAAGAGGTTCTATTCATGTTACTGTGTGTTAAGGTGAGGAAGAGGTTCTATTCATGTTACTGTGTGTTAAGGTGAGGAAGAGGTTCTATTCATGTTACTGTGTGTGTTAAGGTGAGGAAGAGGTTCTATTCATGTTACTGTGTGTTAAGGTGAGGAAGAGGTTCTATTCATGTTACTGTGTGTTAACGTGAGGAAGAGGTTCTATTCATGTTACTGTGTGTTAAGGTGAGGAAGAGGTTATATTCATGTTACTGTGTGTTAAGGTGAGGAAGAGGTTCTATTCATGTTACTGTGTGTTAACGTGAGGAAGAGGTTCTATTCATGTTACTGTGTGTTAAGGTGAGGAAGAGGTTCTATTCATGTTACTGTGTGTTAAGGTGAGGAAGAGGTTCTATTCATGTTACTGTGTGTTAAGGTGAGGAAGAGGTTCTATTCATGTTACTGTGTGTTAAGGTGAGGAAGAGGTTCTATTCATGTTACTGTGTGTTAAGGTGAGGAAGAGGTTCTATTCATGTTACTGTGTGTGTTAAGGTGAGGAAGAGGTTCTATTCATGTTACTGTGTGTTAAGGTGAGGAAGAGGTTCTATTCATGTTACTGTGTGTTAAGGTGAGGAAGAGGTTCTATTCATGTTACGTGTGTGTTAAGGTGAGGAAGAGGTTCTATTCATGTTACTGTGTGTTAAGGTGAGGAAGAGGTTCTATTCATGTTACTGTGTGTTAAGGTGAGGAAGAGGTTCTATTCATGTTACTGTGTGTTAAGGTGAGGAAGAGGTTCTATTCATGTTACTGTGTGTTAAGGTGAGGAAGAGGTTCTATTCATGTTACTGTGTGTTAAGGTGAGGAAGAGGTTCTATTCATGTTACTGTGTGTTAAGGTGAGGAAGAGGTTCTATTCATGTTACTGTGTGTGTTAAGGTGAGGAAGAGGTTCTATTCATGTTACTGTGTGTTAAGGTGAGGAAGAGGTTCTATTCATGTTACTGTGTGTTAAGGTGAGGAAGAGGTTCTATTCATGTTACTGTGTGTTAAGGTGAGGAAGAGGTTCTATTCATGTTACTGTGTGTTAAGGTGAGGAAGAGGTTCTATTCATGTTACTGTGTGTTAAGGTGAGGAAGAGGTTCTATTCATGTTACTGTGTGTTAAGGTGAGGAAGAGGTTCTATTCATGTTACTGTGTGTTAACGTGAGGAAGAGGTTCTATTCATGTTACTGTGTGTTAAGGTGAGGAAGAGGTTCTATTCATGTTACTGTGTGTGTTAAGGTGAGGAAGAGGTTCTATTCATGTTACTGTGTGTTAAGGTGAGGAAGAGGTTCTATTCATGTTACTGTGTGTTAACGTGAGGAAGAGGTTCTATTCATGTTACTGTGTGTTAAGGTGAGGAAGAGGTTCTATTCATGTTACTGTGTGTTAAGGTGAGGAAGAGGTTCTATTCATGTTACTGTGTGTTAACGTGAGGAAGAGGTTCTATTCATGTTACTGTGTGTTAAGGTGAGGAAGAGGTTCTATTCATGTTACTGTGTGTTAAGGTGAGGAAGAGGTTCTATTCATGTTACTGTGTGTTAAGGTGAGGAAGAGGTTCTATTCATGTTACTGTGTGTTAAGGTGAGGAAGAGGTTCTATTCATGTTACTGTGTGTTAAGGTGAGGAAGAGGTTCTATTCATGTTACTGTGTGTTAAGGTGAGGAAGAGGTTCTATTCATGTTACTGTGTGTTAAGGTGAGGAAGAGGTTCTATTCATGTTACTGTGTGTTAACGTGAGGAAGAGGTTCTATTCATGTTACTGTGTGTTAAGGTGAGGAAGAGGTTCTATTCATGTTACTGTGTGTTAAGGTGAGGAAGAGGTTCTATTCATGTTACTGTGTGTTAAGGTGAGGAAGAGGTTCTATTCATGTTACTGTGTGTTAAGGTGAGGAAGAGGTTCTATTCATGTTACTGTGTGTTAAGGTGAGGAAGAGGTTCTATTCATGTTACGTGTGTGTTAAGGTGAGGAAGAGGTTCTATTCATGTTACTGTGTGTTAAGGTGAGGAAGAGGTTCTATTCATGTTACTGTGTGTTAAGGTGAGGAAGAGGTTCTATTCATGTTACTGTGTGTTAAGGTGAGGAAGAGGTTCTATTCATGTTACTGTGTGTTAAGGTGAGGAAGAGGTTCTATTCATGTTACTGTGTGTTAAGGTGAGGAAGAGGTTCTATTCATGTTACTGTGTGTTAAGGTGAGGAAGAGGTTCTATTCATGTTACTGTGTGTTAAGGTGAGGAAGAGGTTCTATTCATGTTACTGTGTGTTAAGGTGAGGAAGAGGTTCTATTCATGTTACTGTGTGTTAACGTGAGGAAGAGGTTCTATTCATGTTACTGTGTGTTAAGGTGAGGAAGAGGTTCTATTCATGTTACTGTGTGTTAAGGTGAGGAAGAGGTTCTATTCATGTTACTGTGTGTTAACGTGAGGAAGAGGTTCTATTCATGTTACTGTGTGTTAAGGTGAGGAAGAGGTTCTATTCATGTTACTGTGTGTTAAGGTGAGGAAGAGGTTCTATTCATGTTACTGTGTGTGTTAAGGTGAGGAAGAGGTTCTATTCATGTTACTGTGTGTTAAGGTGAGGAAGAGGTTCTATTCATGTTACTGTGTGTTAAGGTGAGGAAGAGGTTCTATTCATGTTACTGTGTGTTAACGTGAGGAAGAGGTTATATTCATGTTACTGTGTGTTAAGGTGAGGAAGAGGTTCTATTCATGTTACTGTGTGTTAAGGTGAGGAAGAGGTTCTATTCATGTTACTGTGTGTTAAGGTGAGGAAGAGGTTCTATTCATGTTACTGTGTGTTAAGGTGAGGAAGAGGTTCTATTCATGTTACTGTGTGTTAAGGTGAGGAAGAGGTTCTATTCATGTTACTGTGTGTTAAGGTGAGGAAGAGGTTCTATTCATGTTACTGTGTGTTAAGGTGAGGAAGAGGTTCTATTCATGTTACTGTGTGTTAACGTGAGGAAGAGGTTCTATTCATGTTACTGTGTGTGTTAAGGTGAGGAAGAGGTTCTATTCATGTTACTGTGTGTTAAGGTGAGGAAGAGGTTCTATTCATGTTACTGTGTGTTAACGTGAGGAAGAGGTTCTATTCATGTTACTGTGTGTGTTAAGGTGAGGAAGAGGTTCTATTCATGTTACTGTGTGTTAAGGTGAGGAAGAGGTTCTATTCATGTTACTGTGTGTTAAGGTGAGGAAGAGGTTCTATTCATGTTACTGTGTGTTAAGGTGAGGAAGAGGTTCTATTCATGTTACTGTGTGTTAAGGTGAGGAAGAGGTTCTATTCATGTTACTGTGTGTTAAGGTGAGGAAGAGGTTCTATTCATGTTACTGTGTGTTAAGGTGAGGAAGAGGTTCTATTCATGTTACTGTGTGTGTTAAGGTGAGGAAGAGGTTCTATTCATGTTACTGTGTGTTAAGGTGAGGAAGAGGTTCTATTCATGTTACTGTGTGTTAAGGTGAGGAAGAGGTTCTATTCATGTTACTGTGTGTTAAGGTGAGGAAGAGGTTCTATTCATGTTACTGTGTGTTAAGGTGAGGAAGAGGTTCTATTCATGTTACTGTGTGTTAAGGTGAGGAAGAGGTTCTATTCATGTTACTGTGTGTTAAGGTGAGGAAGAGGTTCTATTCATGTTACTGTGTGTTAAGGTGAGGAAGAGGTTCTATTCATGTTACTGTGTGTTAAGGTGAGGAAGAGGTTCTATTCATGTTACTGTGTGTTAACGTGAGGAAGAGGTTCTATTCATGTTACTGTGTGTTAAGGTGAGGAAGAGGTTCTATTCATGTTACTGTGTGTTAAGGTGAGGAAGAGGTTCTATTCATGTTACTGTGTGTTAAGGTGAGGAAGAGGTTCTATTCATGTTACTGTGTGTTAAGGTGAGGAAGAGGTTCTATTCATGTTACTGTGTGTTAAGGTGAGGAAGAGGTTCTATTCATGTTACTGTGTGTTAAGGTGAGGAAGAGGTTCTATTCATGTTACTGTGTGTTAAGGTGAGGAAGAGGTTCTATTCATGTTACGTGTGTGTTAAGGTGAGGAAGAGGTTCTATTCATGTTACTGTGTGTTAAGGTGAGGAAGAGGTTCTATTCATGTTACTGTGTGTTAAGGTGAGGAAGAGGTTCTATTCATGTTACTGTGTGTTAAGGTGAGGAAGAGGTTCTATTCATGTTACTGTGTGTTAAGGTGAGGAAGAGGTTCTATTCATGTTACTGTGTGTTAACGTGAGGAAGAGGTTCTATTCATGTTACTGTGTGTTAAGGTGAGGAAGAGGTTCTATTCATGTTACTGTGTGTTAAGGTGAGGAAGAGGTTCTATTCATGTTACTGTGTGTTAAGGTGAGGAAGAGGTTCTATTCATGTTACTGTGTGTTAACGTGAGGAAGAGGTTCTATTCATGTTACTGTGTGTTAAGGTGAGGAAGAGGTTCTATTCATGTTACTGTGTGTTAACGTGAGGAAGAGGTTCTATTCATGTTACTGTGTGTTAAGGTGAGGAAGAGGTTCTATTCATGTTACTGTGTGTGTTAAGGTGAGGAAGAGGTTCTATTCATGTTACTGTGTGTTAAGGTGAGGAAGAGGTTCTATTCATGTTACTGTGTGTTAACGTGAGGAAGAGGTTCTATTCATGTTACTGTGTGTTAAGGTGAGGAAGAGGTTCTATTCATGTTACTGTGTGTTAAGGTGAGGAAGAGGTTCTATTCATGTTACTGTGTGTTAACGTGAGGAAGAGGTTCTATTCATGTTACTGTGTGTTAACGTGAGGAAGAGGTTCTATTCATGTTACTGTGTGTTAACGTGAGGAAGAGGTTCTATTCATGTTACTGTGTGTTAAGGTGAGGAAGAGGTTCTATTCATGTTACTGTGTGTTAAGGTGAGGAAGAGGTTCTATTCATGTTACTGTGTGTTAAGGTGAGGAAGAGGTTCTATTCATGTTACTGTGTGTTAAGGTGAGGAAGAGGTTCTATTCATGTTACTGTGTGTTAAGGTGAGGAAGAGGTTCTATTCATGTTACTGTGTGTTAAGGTGAGGAAGAGGTTCTATTCATGTTACTGTGTGTTAACGTGAGGAAGAGGTTCTATTCATGTTACTGTGTGTTAACGTGAGGAAGAGGTTCTATTCATGTTACTGTGTGTTAACGTGAGGAAGAGGTTCTATTCATGTTACTGTGTGTTAAGGTGAGGAAGAGGTTCTATTCATGTTACTGTGTGTTAAGGTGAGGAAGAGGTTCTATTCATGTTACTGTGTGTTAAGGTGAGGAAGAGGTTCTATTCATGTTACTGTGTGTTAAGGTGAGGAAGAGGTTCTATTCATGTTACTGTGTGTTAAGGTGAGGAAGAGGTTCTATTCATGTTACTGTGTGTGTTAAGGTGAGGAAGAGGTTCTATTCATGTTACTGTGTGTTAACGTGAGGAAGAGGTTCTATTCATGTTACTGTGTGTGTTAACGTGAGGAAGAGGTTCTATTCATGTTACTGTGTGTGTTAAGGTGAGGAAGAGGTTATATTCATGTTACTGTGTGTTAACGTGAGGAAGAGGTTCTATTCATGTTACTGTGTGTGTTAAGGTGAGGAAGAGGTTCTATTCATGTTACGTGTGTGTTAAGGTGAGGAAGAGGTTCTATTCATGTTACTGTGTGTTAAGGTGAGGAAGAGGTTCTATTCATGTTACTGTGTGTTAAGGTGAGGAAGAGGTTCTATTCATGTTACTGTGTGTTAACGTGAGGAAGAGGTTCTATTCATGTTACTGTGTGTTAAGGTGAGGAAGAGGTTCTATTCATGTTACTGTGTGTTAAGGTGAGGAAGAGGTTCTATTCATGTTACTGTGTGTTAACGTGAGGAAGAGGTTCTATTCATGTTACTGTGTGTTAACGTGAGGAAGAGGTTCTATTCATGTTACTGTGTGTTAAGGTGAGGAAGAGGTTCTATTCATGTTACTGTGTGTTAAGGTGAGGAAGAGGTTCTATTCATGTTACTGTGTGTTAAGGTGAGGAAGAGGTTCTATTCATGTTACTGTGTGTTAAGGTGAGGAAGAGGTTCTATTCATGTTACTGTGTGTTAAGGTGAGGAAGAGGTTCTATTCATGGTACTGTGTGTTAAGGTGAGGAAGAGGTTCTATTCATGTTACTGTGTGTTAACGTGAGGAAGAGGTTCTATTCATGTTACTGTGTGTTAACGTGAGGAAGAGGTTCTATTCATGTTACTGTGTGTTAAGGTGAGGAAGAGGTTCTATTCATGTTACTGTGTGTTAACGTGAGGAAGAGGTTCTATTCATGTTACTGTGTGTTAAGGTGAGGAAGAGGTTCTATTCATGTTACTGTGTGTTAAGGTGAGGAAGAGGTTCTATTCATGTTACTGTGTGTTAACGTGAGGAAGAGGTTCTATTCATGTTACTGTGTGTGTTAAGGTGAGGAAGAGGTTCTATTCATGTTACTGTGTGTTAAGGTGAGGAAGAGGTTCTATTCATGTTACTGTGTGTTAAGGTGAGGAAGAGGTTCTATTCATGTTACTGTGTGTTAAGGTGAGGAAGAGGTTCTATTCATGTTACTGTGTGTTAAGGTGAGGAAGAGGTTCTATTCATGTTACTGTGTGTGTTAAGGTGAGGAAGAGGTTCTATTCATGTTACTGTGTGTGTTAAGGTGAGGAAGAGGTTCTATTCATGTTACTGTGTGTTAAGGTGAGGAAGAGGTTCTATTCATGTTACTGTGTGTTAAGGTGAGGAAGAGGTTCTATTCATGTTACTGTGTGTTAACGTGAGGAAGAGGTTCTATTCATGTTACTGTGTGTTAAGGTGAGGAAGAGGTTCTATTCATGTTACTGTGTGTTAAGGTGAGGAAGAGGTTCTATTCATGTTACTGTGTGTTAAGGTGAGGAAGAGGTTCTATTCATGTTACGTGTGTGTTAAGGTGAGGAAGAGGTTCTATTCATGTTACTTGTGTGTTAAGGTGAGGAAGAGGTTCTATTCATGTTACTGTGTGTTAAGGTGAGGAAGAGGTTCTATTCATGTTACTGTGTGTGTTAAGGTGAGGAAGAGGTTCTATTCATGTTACTGTGTGTTAAGGTGAGGAAGAGGTTCTATTCATGTTACTGTGTGTTAACGTGAGGAAGAGGTTCTATTCATGTTACTGTGTGTTAAGGTGAGGAAGAGGTTCTATTCATGTTACTGTGTGTTAAGGTGAGGAAGAGGTTCTATTCATGTTACTGTGTGTTAACGTGAGGAAGAGGTTCTATTCATGTTACTGTGTGTTAAGGTGAGGAAGAGGTTCTATTCATGTTACTGTGTGTTAAGGTGAGGAAGAGGTTCTATTCATGTTACTGTGTGTTAACGTGAGGAAGAGGTTCTATTCATGTTACTGTGTGTTAACGTGAGGAAGAGGTTCTATTCATGTTACTGTGTGTTAAGGTGAGGAAGAGGTTCTATTCATGTTACTGTGTGTTAAGGTGAGGAAGAGGTTCTATTCATGTTACTGTGTGTTAACGTGAGGAAGAGGTTCTATTCATGTTACTGTGTGTTAAGGTGAGGAAGAGGTTCTATTCATGTTACTGTGTGTTAAGGTGAGGAAGAGGTTCTATTCATGTTACTGTGTGTTAAGGTGAGGAAGAGGTTCTATTCATGTTACTGTGTGTTAAGGTGAGGAAGAGGTTCTATTCATGTTACTGTGTGTTAAGGTGAGGAAGAGGTTCTATTCATGTTACTGTGTGTTAAGGTGAGGAAGAGGTTCTATTCATGTTACTGTGTGTTAAGGTGAGGAAGAGGTTCTATTCATGTTACTGTGTGTTAAGGTGAGGAAGAGGTTCTATTCATGTTACTGTGTGTTAAGGTGAGGAAGAGGTTCTATTCATGTTACTGTGTGTTAAGGTGAGGAAGAGGTTCTATTCATGTTACTGTGTGTTAAGGTGAGGAAGAGGTTCTATTCATGTTACTGTGTGTTAACGTGAGGAAGAGGTTCTATTCATGTTACTGTGTGTTAAGGTGAGGAAGAGGTTCTATTCATGTTACTGTGTGTTAAGGTGAGGAAGAGGTTATATTCATGTTACTGTGTGTTAACGTGAGGAAGAGGTTCTATTCATGTTACTGTGTGTTAAGGTGAGGAAGAGGTTCTATTCATGTTACTGTGTGTTAAGGTGAGGAAGAGGTTCTATTCATGTTACTGTGTGTTAAGGTGAGGAAGAGGTTCTATTCATGTTACTGTGTGTTAACGTGAGGAAGAGGTTCTATTCATGTTACTGTGTGTTAACGTGAGGAAGAGGTTCTATTCATGTTACTGTGTGTTAACGTGAGGAAGAGGTTCTATTCATGTTACTGTGTGTTAACGTGAGGAAGAGGTTCTATTCATGTTACTGTGTGTGTTAAGGTGAGGAAGAGGTTCTATTCATGTTACTGTGTGTTAAGGTGAGGAAGAGGTTCTATTCATGTTACTGTGTGTTAACGTGAGGAAGAGGTTCTATTCATGTTACTGTGTGTTAAGGTGAGGAAGAGGTTCTATTCATGTTACTGTGTGTTAACGTGAGGAAGAGGTTATATTCATGTTACTGTGTGTTAAGGTGAGGAAGAGGTTCTATTCATGTTACTGTGTGTTAAGGTGAGGAAGAGGTTCTATTCATGTTACTGTGTGTTAACGTGAGGAAGAGGTTCTATTCATGTTACTGTGTGTTAAGGTGAGGAAGAGGTTCTATTCATGTTACTGTGTGTTAAGGTGAGGAAGAGGTTCTATTCATGTTACTGTGTGTTAAGGTGAGGAAGAGGTTCTATTCATGTTACTGTGTGTTAAGGTGAGGAAGAGGTTCTATTCATGTTACTGTGTGTTAAGGTGAGGAAGAGGTTCTATTCATGTTACTGTGTGTTAAGGTGAGGAAGAGGTTCTATTCATGGTACTGTGTGTTAACGTGAGGAAGAGGTTCTATTCATGTTACTGTGTGTTAAGGTGAGGAAGAGGTTATATTCATGTTACTGTGTGTTAACGTGAGGAAGAGGTTCTATTCATGTTACTGTGTGTGTTAACGTGAAGAAGAGGTTCTATTCATGTTACTGTGTGTGTTAAGGTGAGGAAGAGGTTCTATTCATGTTACTGTGTGTTAACGTGAGGAAGAGGTTCTATTCATGTTACTGTGTGTTAACGTGAGGAAGAGGTTCTATTCATGTTACTGTGTGTTAAGGTGAGGAAGAGGTTCTATTCATGTTACTGTGTGTTAACGTGAGGAAGAGGTTCTATTCATGTTACTGTGTGTTAACGTGAGGAAGAGGTTCTATTCATGTTACTGTGTGTTAACGTGAGGAAGAGGTTCTATTCATGTTACTGTGTGTTAACGTGAGGAAGAGGTTCTATTCATGTTACTGTGTGTTAAGGTGAGGAAGAGGTTCTATTCATGTTACTGTGTGTTAAGGTGAGGAAGAGGTTCTATTCATGTTACTGTGTGTTAAGGTGAGGAAGAGGTTCTATTCATGTTACTGTGTGTTAAGGTGAGGAAGAGGTTCTATTCATGTTACTGTGTGTTAACGTGAGGAAGAGGTTATATTCATGTTACTGTGTGTTAACGTGAGGAAGAGGTTCTATTCATGTTACTGTGTGTTAAGGTGAGGAAGAGGTTCTATTCATGTTACTGTGTGTTAACGTGAGGAAGAGGTTCTATTCATGTTACTGTGTGTTAAGGTGAGGAAGAGGTTCTATTCATGTTACTGTGTGTTAACGTGAGGAAGAGGTTCTATTCATGTTACTGTGTGTTAAGGTGAGGAAGAGGTTCTATTCATGTTACTGTGTGTTAAGGTGAGGAAGAGGTTCTATTCATGTTACTGTGTGTTAACGTGAGGAAGAGGTTCTATTCATGTTACTGTGTGTTAACGTGAGGAAGAGGTTCTATTCATGTTACTGTGTGTTAAGGTGAGGAAGAGGTTCTATTCATGTTACTGTGTGTTAAGGTGAGGAAGAGGTTATATTCATGTTACTGTGTGTTAACGTGAGGAAGAGGTTCTATTCATGTTACTGTGTGTTAACGTGAGGAAGAGGTTATATTCATGTTACTGTGTGTTAAGGTGAGGAAGAGGTTCTATTCATGTTACTGTGTGTTAACGTGAGGAAGAGGTTCTATTCATGTTACTGTGTGTTAAGGTGAGGAAGAGGTTCTATTCATGTTACTGTGTGTTAACGTGAGGAAGAGGTTCTATTCATGTTACTGTGTGTGTTAAGGTGAGGAAGAGGTTCTATTCATGTTACTGTGTGTTAAGGTGAGGAAGAGGTTCTATTCATGTTACTGTGTGTTAAGGTGAGGAAGAGGTTCTATTCATGTTACTGTGTGTTTAAGGTGAGGAAGAGGTTCTATTCATGTTACTGTGTGTTAAGGTGAGGAAGAGGTTCTATTCATGTTACTGTGTGTTAAGGTGAGGAAGAGGTTCTATTCATGTTACTGTGTGTTAAGGTGAGGAAGAGGTTCTATTCATGTTACTGTGTGTTAAGGTGAGGAAGAGGTTCTATTCATGTTACTGTGTGTTAACGTGAGGAAGAGGTTCTATTCATGTTACTGTGTGTTAAGGTGAGGAAGAGGTTCTATTCATGTTACTGTGTGTTAACGTGAGGAAGAGGTTCTATTCATGTTACTGTGTGTTAACGTGAGGAAGAGGTTCTATTCATGTTACTGTGTGTTAAGGTGAGGAAGAGGTTCTATTCATGTTACTGTGTGTTAAGGTGAGGAAGAGGTTCTATTCATGTTACTGTGTGTTAAGGTGAGGAAGAGGTTCTATTCATGTTACTGTGTGTTAACGTGAGGAAGAGGTTCTATTCATGTTACTGTGTGTTAAGGTGAGGAAGAGGTTATATTCATGTTACTGTGTGTTAACGTGAGGAAGAGGTTCTATTCATGTTACTGTGTGTTAACGTGAGGAAGAGGTTCTATTCATGTTACTGTGTGTTAAGGTGAGGAAGAGGTTCTATTCATGTTACTGTGTGTTAACGTGAGGAAGAGGTTCTATTCATGTTACTGTGTGTGTTAAGGTGAGGAAGAGGTTCTATTCATGTTACTGTGTGTTAACGTGAGGAAGAGGTTCTATTCATGTTACTGTGTGTTAAGGTGAGGAAGAGGTTCTATTCATGTTACTGTGTGTTAAGGTGAGGAAGAGGTTCTATTCATGTTACTGTGTGTTAACGTGAGGAAGAGGTTCTATTCATGTTACTGTGTGTTAAGGTGAGGAAGAGGTTCTATTCATGTTACTGTGTGTTAAGGTGAGGAAGAGGTTCTATTCATGTTACTGTGTGTTAAGGTGAGGAAGAGGTTCTATTCATGTTACTGTGTGTTAAGGTGAGGAAGAGGTTCTATTCATGTTACTGTGTGTTAAGGTGAGGAAGAGGTTCTATTCATGTTACTGTGTGTTAAGGTGAGGAAGAGGTTCTATTCATGTTACTGTGTGTTAACGTGAGGAAGAGGTTCTATTCATGTTACTGTGTGTTAAGGTGAGGAAGAGGTTCTATTCATGTTACTGTGTGTTAAGGTGAGGAAGAGGTTCTATTCATGTTACTGTGTGTTAAGGTGAGGAAGAGGTTCTATTCATGTTACTGTGTGTTAAGGTGAGGAAGAGGTTATATTCATGTTACTGTGTGTTAACGTGAGGAAGAGGTTCTATTCATGTTACTGTGTGTTAAGGTGAGGAAGAGGTTCTATTCATGTTACTGTGTGTTAAGGTGAGGAAGAGGTTCTATTCATGTTACTGTGTGTTAACGTGAGGAAGAGGTTCTATTCATGTTACTGTGTGTTAACGTGAGGAAGAGGTTCTATTCATGTTACTGTGTGTTAACGTGAGGAAGAGGTTATATTCATGTTACTGTGTGTTAAGGTGAGGAAGAGGTTCTATTCATGTTACTGTGTGTTAACGTGAGGAAGAGGTTCTATTCATGTTACTGTGTGTTAAGGTGAGGAAGAGGTTCTATTCATGTTACTGTGTGTTAAGGTGAGGAAGAGGTTCTATTCATGTTACTGTGTGTGTTAAGGTGAGGAAGAGGTTATATTCATGTTACTGTGTGTTAAGGTGAGGAAGAGGTTCTATTCATGTTACTGTGTGTGTTAACGTGAGGAAGAGGTTCTATTCATGTTACTGTGTGTGTTAAGGTGAGGAAGAGGTTCTATTCATGTTACTGTGTGTTAAGGTGAGGAAGAGGTTCTATTCATGTTACTGTGTGTTAACGTGAGGAAGAGGTTCTATTCATGTTACTGTGTGTTAACGTGAGGAAGAGGTTCTATTCATGTTACTGTGTGTTAACGTGAGGAAGAGGTTCTATTCATGTTACTGTGTGTTAACGTGAGGAAGAGGTTCTATTCATGTTACTGTGTGTTAACGTGAGGAAGAGGTTCTATTCATGTTACTGTGTGTTAACGTGAGGAAGAGGTTCTATTCATGTTACTGTGTGTTAAGGTGAGGAAGAGGTTCTATTCATGTTACTGTGTGTTAAGGTGAGGAAGAGGTTCTATTCATGTTACTGTGTGTTAAGGTGAGGAAGAGGTTCTATTCATGTTACTGTGTGTTAAGGTGAGGAAGAGGTTCTATTCATGTTACTGTGTGTGTTAAGGTGAGGAAGAGGTTCTATTCATGTTACTGTGTGTTAAGGTGAGGAAGAGGTTCTATTCATGTTACTGTGTGTTAACGTGAGGAAGAGGTTCTATTCATGTTACTGTGTGTTAACGTGAGGAAGAGGTTCTATTCATGTTACTGTGTGTTAACGTGAGGAAGAGGTTCTATTCATGTTACTGTGTGTTAACGTGAGGAAGAGGTTCTATTCATGTTACTGTGTGTTAAGGTGAGGAAGAGGTTCTATTCATGTTACTGTGTGTTAACGTGAGGAAGAGGTTCTATTCATGTTACTGTGTGTTAAGGTGAGGAAGAGGTTCTATTCATGTTACTGTGTGTTAACGTGAGGAAGAGGTTCTATTCATGTTACTGTGTGTTAACGTGAGGAAGAGGTTCTATTCATGTTACTGTGTGTGTTAACGTGAGGAAGAGGTTCTATTCATGTTACTGTGTGTTAAGGTGAGGAAGAGGTTATATTCATGTTACTGTGTGTTAACGTGAGGAAGAGGTTCTATTCATGTTACTGTGTGTTAAGGTGAGGAAGAGGTTCTATTCATGGTACTGTGTGTTAAGGTGAGGAAGAGGTTCTATTCATGTTACTGTGTGTTAACGTGAGGAAGAGGTTATATTCATGTTACTGTGTGTTAACGTGAGGAAGAGGTTCTATTCATGTTACTGTGTGTTAACGTGAGGAAGAGGTTCTATTCATGTTACTGTGTGTTAAGGTGAGGAAGAGGTTCTATTCATGTTACTGTGTGTTAACGTGAGGAAGAGGTTCTATTCATGTTACTGTGTGTTAAGGTGAGGAAGAGGTTATATTCATGTTACTGTGTGTTAAGGTGAGGAAGAGGTTCTATTCATGTTACTGTGTGTGTTAACGTGAGGAAGAGGTTCTATTCATGTTACTGTGTGTGTTAAGGTGAGGAAGAGGTTCTATTCATGTTACTGTGTGTTAACGTGAGGAAGAGGTTCTATTCATGTTACTGTGTGTTAAGGTGAGGAAGAGGTTCTATTCATGTTACTGTGTGTTAAGGTGAGGAAGAGGTTCTATTCATGTTACTGTGTGTTAAGGTGAGGAAGAGGTTCTATTCATGTTACTGTGTGTTAAGGTGAGGAAGAGGTTCTATTCATGTTACTGTGTGTTAAGGTGAGGAAGAGGTTCTATTCATGTTACTGTGTGTGTTAAGGTGAGGAAGAGGTTCTATTCATGTTACTGTGTGTTAAGGTGAGGAAGAGGTTCTATTCATGTTACTGTGTGTGTTAAGGTGAGGAAGAGGTTCTATTCATGTTACTGTGTGTTAACGTGAGGAAGAGGTTCTATTCATGTTACTGTGTGTGTTAAGGTGAGGAAGAGGTTCTATTCATGTTACTGTGTGTTAAGGTGAGGAAGAGGTTCTATTCATGTTACTGTGTGTGTTAAGGTGAGGAAGAGGTTCTATTCATGTTACTGTGTGTGTTAAGGTGAGGAAGAGGTTCTATTCATGTTACTGTGTGTGTTAAGGTGAGGAAGAGGTTATATTCATGTTACTGTGTGTTAACGTGAGGAAGAGGTTCTATTCATGTTACTGTGTGTTAACGTGAGGAAGAGGTTCTATTCATGTTACTGTGTGTTAAGGTGAGGAAGAGGTTCTATTCATGTTACTGTGTGTTAACGTGAGGAAGAGGTTCTATTCATGTTACTGTGTGTTAAGGTGAGGAAGAGGTTCTATTCATGTTACGTGTGTGTTAAGGTGAGGAAGAGGTTCTATTCATGTTACTGTGTGTTAAGGTGAGGAAGAGGTTCTATTCATGTTACTGTGTGTTAACGTGAGGAAGAGGTTCTATTCATGTTACTGTGTGTGTTAAGGTGAGGAAGAGGTTCTATTCATGTTACTGTGTGTTAACGTGAGGAAGAGGTTCTATTCATGTTACTGTGTGTTAACGTGAGGAAGAGGTTCTATTCATGTTACTGTGTGTTAAGGTGAGGAAGAGGTTCTATTCATGTTACTGTGTGTTAACGTGAGGAAGAGGTTCTATTCATGTTACTGTGTGTTAAGGTGAGGAAGAGGTTCTATTCATGTTACTGTGTGTTAACGTGAGGAAGAGGTTCTATTCATGTTACTGTGTGTTAAGGTGAGGAAGAGGTTCTATTCATGTTACTGTGTGTTAACGTGAGGAAGAGGTTCTATTCATGTTACTGTGTGTTAACGTGAGGAAGAGGTTCTATTCATGTTACTGTGTGTTAACGTGAGGAAGAGGTTCTATTCATGTTACTGTGTGTTAAGGTGAGGAAGAGGTTCTATTCATGTTACTGTGTGTGTTAAGGTGAGGAAGAGGTTCTATTCATGTTACTGTGTGTTAACGTGAGGAAGAGGTTCTATTCATGTTACTGTGTGTTAAGGTGAGGAAGAGGTTCTATTCATGTTACTGTGTGTTAAGGTGAGGAAGAGGTTCTATTCATGTTACTGTGTGTTAAGGTGAGGAAGAGGTTCTATTCATGTTACTGTGTGTTAAGGTGAGGAAGAGGTTCTATTCATGTTACTGTGTGTTAAGGTGAGGAAGAGGTTCTATTCATGTTACTGTGTGTTAACGTGAGGAAGAGGTTCTATTCATGTTACTGTGTGTTAACGTGAGGAAGAGGTTCTATTCATGTTACTGTGTGTTAAGGTGAGGAAGAGGTTCTATTCATGTTACTGTGTGTTAACGTGAGGAAGAGGTTCTATTCATGTTACTGTGTGTTAAGGTGAGGAAGAGGTTCTATTCATGTTACTGTGTGTTAACGTGAGGAAGAGGTTCTATTCATGTTACTGTGTGTTAAGGTGAGGAAGAGGTTCTATTCATGTTACTGTGTGTTAAGGTGAGGAAGAGGTTCTATTCATGTTACTGTGTGTTAAGGTGAGGAAGAGGTTCTATTCATGTTACTGTGTGTTAACGTGAGGAAGAGGTTCTATTCATGTTACTGTGTGTTAAGGTGAGGAAGAGGTTCTATTCATGTTACTGTGTGTTAAGGTGAGGAAGAGGTTCTATTCATGTTACTGTGTGTTAACGTGAGGAAGAGGTTCTATTCATGTTACTGTGTGTTAACGTGAGGAAGAGGTTCTATTCATGTTACTGTGTGTTAACGTGAGGAAGAGGTTCTATTCATGTTACTGTGTGTTAAGGTGAGGAAGAGGTTCTATTCATGTTACTGTGTGTTAAGGTGAGGAAGAGGTTCTATTCATGTTACTGTGTGTTAAGGTGAGGAAGAGGTTCTATTCATGTTACTGTGTGTTAAGGTGAGGAAGAGGTTCTATTCATGTTACTGTGTGTTAAGGTGAGGAAGAGGTTATATTCATGTTACTGTGTGTTAAGGTGAGGAAGAGGTTCTATTCATGTTACTGTGTGTTAACGTGAGGAAGAGGTTCTATTCATGTTACTGTGTGTTAAGGTGAGGAAGAGGTTCTATTCATGTTACTGTGTGTTAACGTGAGGAAGAGGTTATATTCATGTTACTGTGTGTTAACGTGAGGAAGAGGTTCTATTCATGTTACTGTGTGTTAACGTGAGGAAGAGGTTCTATTCATGTTACTGTGTGTTAAGGTGAGGAAGAGGTTCTATTCATGTTACTGTGTGTTAAGGTGAGGAAGAGGTTCTATTCATGTTACTGTGTGTTAACGTGAGGAAGAGGTTCTATTCATGTTACGTGTGTGTTAAGGTGAGGAAGAGGTTCTATTCATGTTACTGTGTGTTAAGGTGAGGAAGAGGTTCTATTCATGTTACTGTGTGTTAACGTGAGGAAGAGGTTCTATTCATGTTACTGTGTGTTAAGGTGAGGAAGAGGTTCTATTCATGTTACTGTGTGTTAAGGTGAGGAAGAGGTTCTATTCATGTTACTGTGTGTTAAGGTGAGGAAGAGGTTCTATTCATGTTACTGTGTGTTAACGTGAGGAAGAGGTTCTATTCATGTTACTGTGTGTTAACGTGAGGAAGAGGTTCTATTCATGTTACTGTGTGTTAAGGTGAGGAAGAGGTTCTATTCATGTTACTGTGTGTTAAGGTGAGGAAGAGGTTCTATTCATGTTACTGTGTGTGTTAAGGTGAGGAAGAGGTTCTATTCATGTTACTGTGTGTTAAGGTGAGGAAGAGGTTCTATTCATGTTACTGTGTGTTAACGTGAGGAAGAGGTTCTATTCATGTTACTGTGTGTGTTAAGGTGAGGAAGAGGTTCTATTCATGTTACTGTGTGTTAACGTGAGGAAGAGGTTCTATTCATGTTACTGTGTGTTAAGGTGAGGAAGAGGTTCTATTCATGTTACTGTGTGTTAACGTGAGGAAGAGGTTCTATTCATGTTACTGTGTGTTAAGGTGAGGAAGAGGTTCTATTCATGTTACTGTGTGTTAAGGTGAGGAAGAGGTTCTATTCATGTTACTGTGTGTTAACGTGAGGAAGAGGTTCTATTCATGTTACGTGTGTGTTAAGGTGAGGAAGAGGTTCTATTCATGTTACTGTGTGTTAACGTGAGGAAGAGGTTCTATTCATGTTACTGTGTGTTAAGGTGAGGAAGAGGTTCTATTCATGTTACTTGTGTGTTAAGGTGAGGAAGAGGTTCTATTCATGTTACTGTGTGTTAACGTGAGGAAGAGGTTCTATTCATGTTACTGTGTGTGTTAAGGTGAGGAAGAGGTTCTATTCATGTTACTGTGTGTTAACGTGAGGAAGAGGTTCTATTCATGTTACTGTGTGTTAAGGTGAGGAAGAGGTTCTATTCATGTTACTGTGTGTGTTAAGGTGAGGAAGAGGTTCTATTCATGTTACTGTGTGTTAACGTGAGGAAGAGGTTCTATTCATGTTACTGTGTGTGTTAAGGTGAGGAAGAGGTTCTATTCATGTTACTGTGTGTTAACGTGAGGAAGAGGTTCTATTCATGTTACTGTGTGTTAAGGTGAGGAAGAGGTTCTATTCATGTTACTGTGTGTTAACGTGAGGAAGAGGTTCTATTCATGGTACTGTGTGTTAAGGTGAGGAAGAGGTTCTATTCATGTTACTGTGTGTTAACGTGAGGAAGAGGTTCTATTCATGTTACTGTGTGTTAACGTGAGGAAGAGGTTCTATTCATGTTACTGTGTGTTAAGGTGAGGAAGAGGTTCTATTCATGTTACTGTGTGTTAACGTGAGGAAGAGGTTCTATTCATGTTACTGTGTGTGTTAAGGTGAGGAAGAGGTTCTATTCATGTTACTGTGTGTTAACGTGAGGAAGAGGTTCTATTCATGTTACTGTGTGTTAACGTGAGGAAGAGGTTCTATTCATGTTACTGTGTGTTAAGGTGAGGAAGAGGTTCTATTCATGTTACTGTGTGTTAAGGTGAGGAAGAGGTTCTATTCATGTTACTGTGTGTTAAGGTGAGGAAGAGGTTCTATTCATGTTACTGTGTGTTAAGGTGAGGAAGAGGTTCTATTCATGTTACTGTGTGTTAACGTGAGGAAGAGGTTCTATTCATGTTACTGTGTGTTAAGGTGAGGAAGAGGTTCTATTCATGTTACTGTGTGTTAAGGTGAGGAAGAGGTTCTATTCATGTTACTGTGTGTTAACGTGAGGAAGAGGTTATATTCATGTTACTGTGTGTGTTAAGGTGAGGAAGAGGTTCTATTCATGTTACTGTGTGTTAACGTGAGGAAGAGGTTCTATTCATGTTACTGTGTGTTAAGGTGAGGAAGAGGTTCTATTCATGTTACTGTGTGTTAACGTGAGGAAGAGGTTCTATTCATGTTACTGTGTGTTAAGGTGAGGAAGAGGTTCTATTCATGTTACTGTGTGTTAACGTGAGGAAGAGGTTCTATTCATGTTACTGTGTGTTAACGTGAGGAAGAGGTTCTATTCATGTTACTGTGTGTTAACGTGAGGAAGAGGTTCTATTCATGTTACTGTGTGTTAACGTGAGGAAGAGGTTCTATTCATGTTACTGTGTGTTAACGTGAGGAAGAGGTTCTATTCATGTTACTGTGTGTTAAGGTGAGGAAGAGGTTCTATTCATGTTACTGTGTGTTAAGGTGAGGAAGAGGTTCTATTCATGTTACTGTGTGTTAAGGTGAGGAAGAGGTTCTATTCATGTTACTGTGTGTTAAGGTGAGGAAGAGGTTCTATTCATGTTACTGTGTGTTAAGGTGAGGAAGAGGTTCTATTCATGTTACGTGTGTGTTAAGGTGAGGAAGAGGTTCTATTCATGTTACTGTGTGTTAACGTGAGGAAGAGGTTCTATTCATGTTACTGTGTGTTAACGTGAGGAAGAGGTTCTATTCATGTTACTGTGTGTTAAGGTGAGGAAGAGGTTCTATTCATGTTACTGTGTGTTAACGTGAGGAAGAGGTTATATTCATGTTACTGTGTGTGTTAACGTGAGGAAGAGGTTCTATTCATGTTACTGTGTGTTAACGTGAGGAAGAGGTTCTATTCATGTTACTGTGTGTTAAGGTGAGGAAGAGGTTCTATTCATGTTACTGTGTGTTAAGGTGAGGAAGAGGTTCTATTCATGTTACTGTGTGTTAACGTGAGGAAGAGGTTCTATTCATGTTACTGTGTGTTAAGGTGAGGAAGAGGATCTATTCATGTTACTGTGTGTTAAGGTGAGGAAGAGGATCTATTCATGTTACTGTGTGTTAACGTGAGGAAGAGGTTCTATTCATGTTACTGTGTGTTAAGGTGAGGAAGAGGTTCTATTCATGTTACTTTGTGTTAAGGTGAGGAAGAGGTTCTATTCATGTTACTGTGTGTTAAGGTGAGGAAGAGGTTCTATTCATGTTACTGTGTGTTAACGTGAGGAAGAGGTTCTATTCATGTTACTGTGTGTTAACGTGAGGAAGAGGTTCTATTCATGTTACTGTGTGTTAAGGTGAGGAAGAGGTTCTATTCATGTTACTGTGTGTTAACGTGAGGAAGAGGTTCTATTCATGTTACTGTGTGTGTTAAGGTGAGGAAGAGGTTCTATTCATGTTACTGTGTGTTAAGGTGAGGAAGAGGTTCTATTCATGTTACTGTGTGTTAAGGTGAGGAAGAGGTTCTATTCATGGTACTGTGTGTTAAGGTGAGGAAGAGGTTCTATTCATGTTACTGTGTGTTAACGTGAGGAAGAGGTTCTATTCATGTTACTGTGTGTTAAGGTGAGGAAGAGGTTCTATTCATGTTACTGTGTGTTAACGTGAGGAAGAGGTTCTATTCATGGTACTGTGTGTTAAGGTGAGGAAGAGGTTCTATTCATGTTACTGTGTGTTAACGTGAGGAAGAGGTTCTATTCATGTTACTGTGTGTTAAGGTGAGGAAGAGGTTCTATTCATGTTACTGTGTGTTAAGGTGAGGAAGAGGTTCTATTCATGTTACTGTGTGTTAACGTGAGGAAGAGGTTCTATTCATGTTACTGTGTGTTAAGGTGAGGAAGAGGTTCTATTCATGTTACTGTGTGTTAAGGTGAGGAAGAGGTTCTATTCATGTTACTGTGTGTTAACGTGAGGAAGAGGTTCTATTCATGTTACTGTGTGTTAAGGTGAGGAAGAGGTTCTATTCATGTTACTGTGTGTTAACGTGAGGAAGAGGTTCTATTCATGTTACTGTGTGTTAACGTGAGGAAGAGGTTCTATTCATGTTACTGTGTGTTAAGGTGAGGAAGAGGTTCTATTCATGTTACTGTGTGTTAAGGTGAGGAAGAGGTTATATTCATGTTACTGTGTGTTAAGGTGAGGAAGAGGTTCTATTCATGTTACTGTGTGTTAACGTGAGGAAGAGGTTCTATTCATGTTACTGTGTGTTAAGGTGAGGAAGAGGTTCTATTCATGTTACTGTGTGTTAACGTGAGGAAGAGGTTCTATTCATGTTACTGTGTGTTAACGTGAGGAAGAGGTTCTATTCATGTTACTGTGTGTTAACGTGAGGAAGAGGTTCTATTCATGTTACTGTGTGTTAAGGTGAGGAAGAGGTTATATTCATGTTACTGTGTGTTAACGTGAGGAAGAGGTTCTATTCATGTTACTGTGTGTTAACGTGAGGAAGAGGTTCTATTCATGTTACTGTGTGTGTTAAGGTGAGGAAGAGGTTCTATTCATGTTACTGTGTGTTAACGTGAGGAAGAGGTTCTATTCATGTTACTGTGTGTTAAGGTGAGGAAGAGGTTCTATTCATGTTACTGTGTGTTAAGGTGAGGAAGAGGTTCTATTCATGTTACTGTGTGTTAAGGTGAGGAAGAGGTTCTATTCATGTTACTGTGTGTTAAGGTGAGGAAGAGGTTCTATTCATGTTACTGTGTGTTAAGGTGAGGAAGAGGTTCTATTCATGTTACTGTGTGTGTTAAGGTGAGGAAGAGGTTCTATTCATGTTACTGTGTGTTAACGTGAGGAAGAGGTTCTATTCATGTTACTGTGTGTGTTAAGGTGAGGAAGAGGTTCTATTCATGGTACTGTGTGTGTTAAGGTGAGGAAGAGGTTATATTCATGTTACTGTGTGTTAACGTGAGGAAGAGGTTCTATTCATGTTACTGTGTGTGTTAAGGTGAGGAAGAGGTTCTATTCATGTTACTGTGTGTGTTAAGGTGAGGAAGAGGTTCTATTCATGTTACTGTGTGTGTTAACGTGAGGAAGAGGTTCTATTCATGTTACTGTGTGTTAACGTGAGGAAGAGGTTCTATTCATGTTACTGTGTGTTAACGTGAGGAAGAGGTTCTATTCATGTTACTGTGTGTTAAGGTGAGGAAGAGGTTCTATTCATGTTACTGTGTGTTAACGTGAGGAAGAGGTTCTATTCATGTTACTGTGTGTTAACGTGAGGAAGAGGTTCTATTCATGTTACTGTGTGTTAAGGTGAGGAAGAGGTTCTATTCATGTTACTGTGTGTTAACGTGAGGAAGAGGTTCTATTCATGTTACTGTGTGTTAACGTGAGGAAGAGGTTCTATTCATGTTACTGTGTGTGTTAAGGTGAGGAAGAGGTTCTATTCATGTTACTGTGTGTTAACGTGAGGAAGAGGTTCTATTCATGTTACTGTGTGTTAAGGTGAGGAAGAGGTTCTATTCATGTTACTGTGTGTGTTAAGGTGAGGAAGAGGTTATATTCATGTTACTGTGTGTTAACGTGAGGAAGAGGTTCTATTCATGTTACTGTGTGTTAAGGTGAGGAAGAGGTTCTATTCATGTTACTGTGTGTTAACGTGAGGAAGAGGTTCTATTCATGGTACTGTGTGTTAAGGTGAGGAAGAGGTTCTATTCATGTTACTGTGTGTTAACGTGAGGAAGAGGTTCTATTCATGTTACTGTGTGTTAACGTGAGGAAGAGGTTCTATTCATGTTACTGTGTGTTAAGGTGAGGAAGAGGTTCTATTCATGTTACTGTGTGTTAACGTGAGGAAGAGGTTCTATTCATGTTACTGTGTGTTAACGTGAGGAAGAGGTTCTATTCATGTTACTGTGTGTTAACGTGAGGAAGAGGTTCTATTCATGTTACTGTGTGTTAAGGTGAGGAAGAGGTTCTATTCATGTTACTGTGTGTTAAGGTGAGGAAGAGGTTCTATTCATGTTACTGTGTGTGTTAACGTGAAGAAGAGGTTCTATTCATGTTACTGTGTGTGTTAAGGTGAGGAAGAGGTTATATTCATGTTACTGTGTGTTAACGTGAGGAAGAGGTTCTATTCATGTTACTGTGTGTTAAGGTGAGGAAGAGGTTCTATTCATGTTACTGTGTGTTAACGTGAGGAAGAGGTTCTATTCATGTTACTGTGTGTTAAGGTGAGGAAGAGGTTCTATTCATGTTACTGTGTGTTAACGTGAGGAAGAGGTTCTATTCATGGTACTGTGTGTTAAGGTGAGGAAGAGGTTCTATTCATGTTACTGTGTGTTAAGGTGAGGAAGAGGTTATATTCATGTTACTGTGTGTTAACGTGAGGAAGAGGTTCTATTCATGTTACTGTGTGTTAAGGTGAGGAAGAGGTTCTATTCATGTTACTGTGTGTTAAGGTGAGGAAGAGGTTCTATTCATGTTACTGTGTGTTAAGGTGAGGAAGAGGTTCTATTCATGTTACTGTGTGTTAACGTGAGGAAGAGGTTCTATTCATGTTACTGTGTGTTAACGTGAGGAAGAGGTTCTATTCATGTTACTGTGTGTTAACGTGAGGAAGAGGTTCTATTCATGTTACTGTGTGTTAAGGTGAGGAAGAGGTTCTATTAATGTTACTGTGTGTTAACGTGAGGAAGAGGTTCTATTCATGTTACTGTGTGTTAAGGTGAGGAAGAGGTTCTATTCATGTTACTGTGTGTTAAGGTGAGGAAGAGGTTCTATTCATGTTACTGTGTGTTAACGTGAGGAAGAGGTTCTATTCATGTTACTGTGTGTGTTAACGTGAGGAAGAGGTTCTATTCATGTTACTGTGTGTTAAGGTGAGGAAGAGGTTCTATTCATGTTACTGTGTGTGTTAAGGTGAGGAAGAGGTTCTATTCATGTTACTGTGTGTTAAGGTGAGGAAGAGGTTATATTCATGTTACTGTGTGTTAACGTGAGGAAGAGGTTCTATTCATGTTACTGTGTGTTAAGGTGAGGAAGAGGTTCTATTCATGTTACTGTGTGTTAACGTGAGGAAGAGGTTCTATTCATGGTACTGTGTGTTAAGGTGAGGAAGAGGTTCTATTCATGTTACTGTGTGTTAACGTGAGGAAGAGGTTCTATTCATGGTACTGTGTGTTAAGGTGAGGAAGAGGTTATATTCATGTTACTGTGTGTTAAGGTGAGGAAGAGGTTCTATTCATGTTACTGTGTGTTAAGGTGAGGAAGAGGTTCTATTCATGTTACTGTGTGTTAAGGTGAGGAAGAGGTTCTATTCATGTTACTGTGTGTTAACGTGAGGAAGAGGTTATATTCATGTTACTGTGTGTTAAGGTGAGGAAGAGGTTCTATTCATGTTACTGTGTGTGTTAAGGTGAGGAAGAGGTTCTATTCATGTTACTGTGTGTTAACGTGAGGAAGAGGTTCTATTCATGTTACTGTGTGTTAACGTGAGGAAGAGGTTCTATTCATGTTACTGTGTGTTAACGTGAGGAAGAGGTTCTATTCATGTTACTGTGTGTTAACGTGAGGAAGAGGTTCTATTCATGTTACTGTGTGTTAAGGTGAGGAAGAGGTTCTATTCATGTTACTGTGTGTTAAGGTGAGGAAGAGGTTCTATTCATGTTACTGTGTGTTAAGGTGAGGAAGAGGTTCTATTCATGTTACTGTGTGTTAACGTGAGGAAGAGGTTATATTCATGTTACTGTGTGTTAAGGTGAGGAAGAGGTTCTATTCATGTTACTGTGTGTGTTAAGGTGAGGAAGAGGTTCTATTCATGTTACTGTGTGTTAACGTGAGGAAGAGGTTCTATTCATGTTACTGTGTGTTAAGGTGAGGAAGAGGTTCTATTCATGTTACTGTGTGTTAACGTGAGGAAGAGGTTCTATTCATGTTACTGTGTGTGTTAACGTGAGGAAGAGGTTCTATTCATGTTACTGTGTGTTAACGTGAGGAAGAGGTTCTATTCATGTTACTGTGTGTTAACGTGAGGAAGAGGTTCTATTCATGTTACTGTGTGTTAACGTGAGGAAGAGGTTCTATTCATGTTACTGTGTGTTAAGGTGAGGAAGAGGTTCTATTCATGTTACTGTGTGTGTTAAGGTGAGGAAGAGGTTCTATTCATGTTACTGTGTGTTAAGGTGAGGAAGAGGTTCTATTCATGTTACTGTGTGTTAACGTGAGGAAGAGGTTCTATTCATGTTACTGTGTGTTAAGGTGAGGAAGAGGTTCTATTCATGTTACTGTGTGTGTTAAGGTGAGGAAGAGGTTATATTCATGTTACTGTGTGTTAACGTGAGGAAGAGGTTCTATTCATGTTACTGTGTGTTAAGGTGAGGAAGAGGTTCTATTCATGTTACTGTGTGTTAACGTGAGGAAGAGGTTCTATTCATGTTACTGTGTGTTAAGGTGAGGAAGAGGTTCTATTCATGTTACTGTGTGTTAACGTGAGGAAGAGGTTCTATTCATGTTACTGTGTGTTAAGGTGAGGAAGAGGTTATATTCATGTTACTGTGTGTTAAGGTGAGGAAGAGGTTCTATTCATGTTACTGTGTGTTAAGGTGAGGAAGAGGTTCTATTCATGTTACTGTGTGTTAAGGTGAGGAAGAGGTTCTATTCATGTTACTGTGTGTTAACGTGAGGAAGAGGTTCTATTCATGTTACTGTGTGTTAAGGTGAGGAAGAGGTTCTATTCATGTTACTGTGTGTTAAGGTGAGGAAGAGGTTCTATTCATGTTACTGTGTGTTAACGTGAGGAAGAGGTTCTATTCATGTTACTGTGTGTTAACGTGAGGAAGAGGTTCTATTCATGTTACTGTGTGTTAAGGTGAGGAAGAGGTTCTATTCATGTTACTGTGTGTTAACGTGAGGAAGAGGTTCTATTCATGTTACTGTGTGTTAACGTGAGGAAGAGGTTATATTCATGTTACTGTGTGTTAACGTGAGGAAGAGGTTCTATTCATGTTACTGTGTGTTAAGGTGAGGAAGAGGTTCTATTCATGTTACTTGTGTGTTAAGGTGAGGAAGAGGTTCTATTCATGTTACTGTGTGTGTTAACGTGAGGAAGAGGTTCTATTCATGTTACTGTGTGTTAAGGTGAGGAAGAGGTTCTATTCATGTTACTGTGTGTTAAGGTGAGGAAGAGGTTCTATTCATGTTACTGTGTGTTAACGTGAGGAAGAGGTTCTATTCATGTTACGTGTGTGTTAAGGTGAGGAAGAGGTTCTATTCATGTTACTGTGTGTGTTAAGGTGAGGAAGAGGTTCTATTCATGTTACTGTGTGTTAACGTGAGGAAGAGGTTCTATTCATGTTACTGTGTGTTAAGGTGAGGAAGAGGTTCTATTCATGTTACTGTGTGTTAACGTGAGGAAGAGGTTCTATTCATGTTACTGTGTGTGTTAAGGTGAGGAAGAGGTTCTATTCATGTTACTGTGTGTTAACGTGAGGAAGAGGTTCTATTCATGTTACTGTGTGTGTTAACGTGAGGAAGAGGTTCTATTCATGTTACTGTGTGTGTTAACGTGAGGAAGAGGTTCTATTCATGTTACTGTGTGTTAAGGTGAGGAAGAGGTTCTATTCATGTTACTGTGTGTTAAGGTGAGGAAGAGGTTCTATTCATGTTACTGTGTGTTAACGTGAGGAAGAGGTTCTATTCATGTTACTGTGTGTGTTAACGTGAGGAAGAGGTTCTATTCATGTTACTGTGTGTTAAGGTGAGGAAGAGGTTCTATTCATGTTACTGTGTGTGTTAACGTGAGGAAGAGGTTCTATTCATGTTACTGTGTGTGTTAAGGTGAGGAAGAGGTTCTATTCATGTTACTGTGTGTTAACGTGAGGAAGAGGTTCTATTCATGTTACTGTGTGTTAACGTGAGGAAGAGGTTCTATTCATGTTACTGTGTGTGTTAAGGTGAGGAAGAGGTTATATTCATGTTACTGTGTGTTAACGTGAGGAAGAGGTTCTATTCATGTTACTGTGTGTTAAGGTGAGGAAGAGGTTCTATTCATGTTACTGTGTGTTAACGTGAGGAAGAGGTTCTATTCATGTTACTGTGTGTTAAGGTGAGGAAGAGGTTCTATTCATGTTACTGTGTGTTAAGGTGAGGAAGAGGTTCTATTCATGTTACTGTGTGTTAAGGTGAGGAAGAGGTTCTATTCATGTTACTGTGTGTTAAGGTGAGGAAGAGGTTCTATTCATGTTACTGTGTGTTAAGGTGAGGAAGAGGTTCTATTCATGTTACTGTGTGTTAACGTGAGGAAGAGGTTCTATTCATGTTACTGTGTGTTAAGGTGAGGAAGAGGTTCTATTCATGTTACTGTGTGTTAAGGTGAGGAAGAGGTTCTATTCATGTTACTGTGTGTTAACGTGAGGAAGAGGTTCTATTCATGTTACTGTGTGTTAACGTGAGGAAGAGGTTCTATTCATGTTACTGTGTGTTAACGTGAGGAAGAGGTTCTATTCATGTTACTGTGTGTTAACGTGAGGAAGAGGTTCTATTCATGTTACTGTGTGTTAACGTGAGGAAGAGGTTCTATTCATGTTACTGTGTGTTAAGGTGAGGAAGAGGTTCTATTCATGTTACTGTGTGTTAACGTGAGGAAGAGGTTCTATTCATGTTACTGTGTGTTAACGTGAGGAAGAGGTTCTATTCATGTTACTGTGTGTGTTAACGTGAGGAAGAGGTTCTATTCATGTTACTGTGTGTTAAGGTGAGGAAGAGGTTCTATTCATGTTACTGTGTGTTAACGTGAGGAAGAGGTTCTATTCATGTTACTGTGTGTTAACGTGAGGAAGAGGTTCTATTCATGTTACTGTGTGTGTTAACGTGAGGAAGAGGTTCTATTCATGTTACTGTGTGTTAACGTGAGGAAGAGGTTCTATTCATGTTACTGTGTGTGTTAAGGTGAGGAAGAGGTTCTATTCATGTTACTGTGTGTGTTAAGGTGAGGAAGAGGTTCTATTCATGTTACTGTGTGTTAAGGTGAGGAAGAGGTTCTATTCATGTTACTGTGTGTTAAGGTGAGGAAGAGGTTCTATTCATGTTACTGTGTGTTAACGTGAGGAAGAGGTTCTATTCATGTTACTGTGTGTGTTAACGTGAGGAAGAGGTTCTATTCATGTTACTGTGTGTTAAGGTGAGGAAGAGGTTCTATTCATGTTACTGTGTGTTAAGGTGAGGAAGAGGTTCTATTCATGTTACTGTGTGTTAACGTGAGGAAGAGGTTCTATTCATGTTACTGTGTGTGTTAACGTGAGGAAGAGGTTCTATTCATGTTACTGTGTGTTAAGGTGAGGAAGAGGTTCTATTCATGTTACTGTGTGTTAAGGTGAGGAAGAGGTTCTATTCATGTTACTGTGTGTGTTAAGGTGAGGAAGAGGTTCTATTCATGGTACTGTGTGTTAAGGTGAGGAAGAGGTTCTATTCATGTTACTGTGTGTTAAGGTGAGGAAGAGGTTCTATTCATGTTACTGTGTGTGTTAACGTGAGGAAGAGGTTCTATTCATGTTACTGTGTGTTAAGGTGAGGAAGAGGTTCTATTCATGTTACTGTGTGTTAAGGTGAGGAAGAGGTTCTATTCATGTTACTGTGTGTTAAGGTGAGGAAGAGGTTCTATTCATGTTACTGTGTGTTAACGTGAGGAAGAGGTTCTATTCATGTTACTGTGTGTTAAGGTGAGGAAGAGGTTCTATTCATGTTACTGTGTGTTAAGGTGAGGAAGAGGTTCTATTCATGTTACTGTGTGTTAACGTGAGGAAGAGGTTCTATTCATGTTACTGTGTGTTAAGGTGAGGAAGAGGTTCTATTCATGTTACGTGTGTGTTAAGGTGAGGAAGAGGTTCTATTCATGTTACTGTGTGTTAAGGTGAGGAAGAGGTTCTATTCATGTTACTGTGTGTTAACGTGAGGAAGAGGTTCTATTCATGTTACTGTGTGTTAAGGTGAGGAAGAGGTTCTATTCATGTTACTGTGTGTTAAGGTGAGGAAGAGGTTCTATTCATGTTACTGTGTGTTAACGTGAGGAAGAGGTTCTATTCATGTTACTGTGTGTTAACGTGAGGAAGAGGTTCAATTCATGTTACTGTGTGTTAACGTGAGGAAGAGGTTCTATTCATGTTACTGTGTGTTAAGGTGAGGAAGAGGTTCTATTCATGTTACTGTGTGTTAACGTGAGGAAGAGGTTCTATTCATGTTACTGTGTGTTAACGTGAGGAAGAGGTTCTATTCATGTTACTGTGTGTTAACGTGAGGAAGAGGTTCTATTCATGTTACTGTGTGTTAACGTGAGGAAGAGGTTCTATTCATGTTACTGTGTGTTAACGTGAGGAAGAGGTTCTATTCATGTTACGTGTGTTAACGTGAGGAAGAGGTTCTATTCATGTTACTGTGTGTTAACGTGAGGGAAGAGGTTCTATTCATGTTACTGTGTGTTAAGGTGAGGAAGAGGTTCTATTCATGTTACTGTGTGTTAAGGTGAGGAAGAGGTTCTATTCATGTTACTGTGTGTTAACGTGAGGAAGAGGTTCTATTCATGTTACTGTGTGTTAACGTGAGGAAGAGGTTCTATTCATGTTACTGTGTGTTAAGGTGAGGAAGAGGTTCTATTCATGTTACTGTGTGTGTTAACGTGAGGAAGAGGTTCTATTCATGTTACTGTGTGTTAAGGTGAGGAAGAGGTTCTATTCATGTTACTGTGTGTTAACGTGAGGAAGAGGTTCTATTCATGTTACTGTGTGTGTTAACGTGAGGAAGAGGTTCTATTCATGTTACTGTGTGTTAAGGTGAGGAAGAAGTTCTATTCATGTTACTGTGTGTTAACGTGAGGAAGAGGTTCTATTCATGTTACTGTGTGTGTTAACGTGAGGAAGAGGTTCTATTCATGTTACTGTGTGTGTTAAGGTGAGGAAGAGGTTCCATTCATGTTACTGTGTGTTAACGTGAGGAAGAGGTTCTATTCATGTTACTGTGTGTTAAGGTGAGGAAGAGGTTCTATTCATGTTACTGTGTGTTAACGTGAGGAAGAGGTTCTATTCATGTTACTGTGTGTGTTAACGTGGAGGAAGAGGTTCTATTCATGTTACTGTGTGTTAAGGTGAGGAAGAGGTTCTATTCATGTTACGTGTGTTAATGTGAGGAAGAGGTTCTATTCATGTTACTGTGTGTTAACGTGAGGAAGAGGTTCTATTCATGTTACTGTGTGTGTTAACGTGAGGAAGAGGTTCTATTCATGTTACTGTGTGTTAAGGTGAGGAAGAGGTTCTATTCATGTTACTGTGTGTTAAGGTGAGGAAGAGGTTCTATTCATGTTACTGTGTGTGTTAAGGTGAGGAAGAGGTTCTATTCATGTTACTGTGTGTTAAGGTGAGGAAGAGGTTCTATTCATGTTACTGTGTGTTAAGGTGAGGAAGAGGTTCTATTCATGTTACTGTGTGTTAAGGTGAGGAAGAGGTTCTATTCATGTTACTGTGTGTTAACGTGAGGAAGAGGTTCTATTCATGTTACTGTGTGTTAACGTGAGGAAGAGGTTCTATTCATGTTACTGTGTGTTAACGTGAGGAAGAGGTTCTATTCATGTTACTGTGTTAAGGTGAGGAAGAGGTTCTATTCATGTTACTGTGTTAAGGTGAGGGAAGAGGTTCATTCATGGTACTGTGTGTTAACGTGAGGAAGAGGTTCTATTAATGTTACTGTGTGTTAAGGTGAGGAAGAGGTTCTATTCATGTTACTGTGTGTTAAGGTGAGGAAGAGGTTCTATTCATGTTACGTGTGTTAAGGTGAGGAAGAGGTTCTATTCATGACTGTGTGTTAACGGAGGAAGAGGATCAAGTGTGTGTTAAGGGTGAGGAAGAGGTTCTATTCATGTTACTAGTGGGTTAAGGTGAGGAAGAGGTTATATAGTGTTACTGTGTTTAAGTGAGGAAGAGGATATCATGGTATGGTGTTAACGGAGGAAGAGGTTATTCATGTTATGTGTGTTAAGGTGAGGAAGAGTATATGTACTGTGTGTTAAGAGAGGAAGAGGTATATGTTACTTGTGTTAAGGTGGAGGAAGAGGCTTATTATGTTATGTGAGTTAAGGTGAGGAAGAGGTTCATATGTTACTGTGTGTTAAGATGGGAAAGGTATTATGTTACGGAGTAACGTGAGGAAGAGGTATTCATGTTACTGGGTGTTAAGTGAGGAAGAGGTCTCTATCTCATGTTACTGTGTGTTAAGGTTGAGGAAGAGGTTGATCTCATGTTACTGTGTGTTAAGGTGAGGAAGAGGTTATATTATGTTACTGTGTGTTAAGGTGAGGAAGAGGTATTCATGTTAAGTGTGTTAAGGAGGAAGAGGTTTATTCATGGTACTGTGTGTGTAAAGGTGAGGAAGAGGTAATCTATTCATGTTACTGTGTGTTAACGTGAGGAAGAGGTTCTATTCATGTTACTGGTGTGTTAACGGAGGAAGAGGTTATATTCATGTCTACTGTGTGTTAACGTGAGGAAGAGGTTATTCATGTTACTGTGTGTGTTAACGTGAGGAAGAGGTTTATTATGGTATGTGTGTGTTAACGGGAGGAAGAGGTTATTCATGTTATGTGTGTTAAGGTGAGGAAGAGGCCATTCATGTTAAGTGTGAAGGTGAGGAAGAGGTATTATGTAGTGTGTTAAGGGAGGAAGAGGATAGATGTGGTAACGTGAGGAAGAGGTATCTATGTTATGGGAAGGTGAGGGAAGATTTATTATGTTACTGTGTGTGTTAACGCGGAGGAAGAGGTATTATGTTACGTGTGTTAAGGACTGAGGAAGAGGTTTATTCATGTTACTGTGTGTTAACGTGAGGAAGAGGTTATTCATGTTATGTGTTAAGGTGAGGAAGAGGGTTTATTATGTTATGTGTGTTAACGTGAGGAAGAGGTT
>NW_025535071.1:0-40000 GCF_020615455.1 Coregonus clupeaformis
ATCCTCAGAGTTGGGGAAACAATAGTCAGAGCAAAAGGCGAAGCAAGTTTTCTTCCTGGATATCCTTGTACGTGGCTTGATTCATGCGTCCTTCACAAAGACAAATCTGCCCGATTCCAGCCTTGCTGGAAGCACCCCCAGATCATCACCCGATCCTCCACCAAATTTCCACAGTGGGTGCGAGACACTGTGGCTTGTAGGCCTCTCCAGGTCTCTGTCTAACCATTAGACGACCAGGTGTTGGAAAAGCTGGAAAATTGGACTCATCAGAGAAGATTACCTTACTCCCAGTCCTCTACGGTCCAATCTTATGGTCTTTTGCAAACCTCAGCTCCTGGCTCTTCTTTTGCTTCTCATTGATTAAGGGCTTTTTTTTCTAGCTTTGCACGACTTCAGCCCTGCCCCCAGGAGCCTGTTTCGAACCGGCCATGCCGTGCACTTCACCCCAGCCTGCGTTTGCCATTTTTTGTAGGTCACTTGATGTCATCCTACGGGTTGTTGAGTGACATTGGAATGAGTTGGCGGTCTCCCGGTCAGTAGAGTCGTTTTCGCCCTCTGCCGGTCTGTAGCTTTGTTGTCCCCAATGTCTGCTGCTTGATCTTGTTCTTATGAACAGCCGTCTTTGAAATTTTAAGGACGGAAGCAACCTGATGCTCACTGTATCCCTCTGCCAGTAAAGCCAAGAATTGAACCCTTCTTTTCTCCAAATTCTTTTCTCTTTTGGCATGGTCCATAGTTATATTTTGATTAATATTACTTTTGAGGTACTATTAGCACTGTGTTTGCCATCCAGCTGGTCCTATTGCAAGAGGATAGTGATGACCACAGCAGTGTTTTTTTTTACTTTTCTCGTTAAATAAGATTTGGTTCAGGGTGATCACCTAAATCAGTACCTAATTCAGTAGAATGAGGTGTGCCTGTGTTGCAAATTCAACAGACACTGGAATGGAATGGCTGTCATACATGTAGAGATGCTGATTTCAGAAAAAATGTGCAGTGGTCTCTTAATTTTTTTCCAGAGCTGTATATATTTGAGAAAAAATAACATATGGGGGATTGGAAGTGATGCAGACAGTTACGTTGACGGAAGTTACAATCTATCTGCAATATTGAAGCTGATCTACCCCCTAAAAAAAAAAAAAAAAAAAAGGGTGCAAAAACACTGCACTGGGATACAACAGTAGAAGTTAGCAAAAACACTGCAGTGAATACTACAGTATTTAACACATAGTACACTATAATACCTTTCTAACGCGCGCTATTCCCTACATAGTGCACTACTTTGATTAGGGCCCATAGGGGTAGTGCACTACGTGAGGAACAGGGTGACCATTTGGAAAAGCAGCCAGGCAGACATCTGCCCAGAGATGCTAACCCTCCATTAGCATCAAGTGAGACAAACGTGTTTCCTGTCCAGCCTGTCCCGCCTGTGGCCATGGAGTGTCCAGCACGTCCAGGAGAGGTTGCAGCCAGGTTGCACAAAAAGCCGCTGGGCTGCAGCGCTAGCAGTCCTGATACAAAATGGATTCTGCTACCTTCAGTAGCCAGAGGGGGAATCTGGGTTTAACATGAATAACACATCTAGAGGTATCACCGTGTGTGTGTGTGTGTGTGTGTGTGTGTGTGTGTGTGTGTGTGTGTGTGTGTGTGTGTGTGTCTGTGTGGGTGGTCATATCCAACTAGATGAATCCAGACGCTTCTTATTATTTTATTCATCTGAATCAGTTTAACAGTCATCTTTGTTGTTGTTGTTGTTGTTGTTGTTGTTCACAGGCTGGTGAGTGTTTTCATACATCATAGACCTGGGATGCAACACCACGTCAGAACACAACAGGGTGGACTGGTGGACTGGTGGACTGGTGGGTTGGTGGGTTGGTGGACTGGTGGACTGGTGGACTGGTGGGTTGGTGGGTTGGTGGACTGGTGGACTGGTGGGTTGGTGGACTGGTGGACTGGTGGACTGGTGGGCTTGGTGGACTGGTGGACTGGTGGACTGGTGAACTGGTGGCCTGGTGGACTGGTGGACTGGTGGACTGATGGCCTGGTGGACTGGTGGCCTGGTGGACTGGTGGCCTGGTGGATTGGTGGACTGGTGGGTTGGTGGACTGGTGGGTTCCGGTGGACTGGTGGGTTGGTGGACTAGTGGACTGGTGGACTGGTGGCCTGGTGGCCTGGTGGATTGGTGGACTGGTGGACTGGTGGGCTGGTGGGCTGGTGGCCTGGTGGACTGGTGGACTGGTGGACTGGTGGCCTGGTGGCCTGGTGGACTGGTGGACTGGTGAATGGTGGACTGGGGGCTGGTGGACTGGTGGACTGGTGGACTGGTGGACTGGTGGGCTGGTGTGGTGGACTGGTGGACTGGTGACTGGTGGACTGGTGGACTGGTGGACTGGTGGCCTGGTGGCCTGGTGGACTGGTGGCCTGGTGGACTGTTGGTGGACTGGTGGACTGGGTGGACTGGTGGGCTTGTGGGCTGGTGGACTGGTGGACTGGTGGCCTGGTGGACTGGTGGCCTGGTGGACTGGTGGACTGGTGGCCTGTGGTGGATTGGTGGACTGGTGGGTTGGTGGACTAGTGGGTTGGTGGACTAGTGGACTGGTGGACTGGTGGCCTGGTGGCCTGGTGGATTGGTGGACTGGTGGACTGGTGGACTGGTGGACTGGTGGACTGATGGGTTGGTGGACTGGTGGACTGGTGGACAGGTGGACTGGTGGACTGGTGGGCTGGTGGACAGGTGGACTGGTGGACTGGGTGGCCTGGTGGACTGGTGGACTGGTGGCCTGTGGATGAAGGAGGTGGACTGGTGGGTTGGTGGACTGGTGGGCTGGTGGGTTGGTGGACTGGTGGACTGGTCGGACTGGTGGACTGGTGGACTGGTGGCCTGGTGGCCTGGTGGATTGGTGGACTGGTGGACTGGTGGACTGGGTGGAGCCTGGTGGACTGGTAGACTGGTGGACTGGTGGACTGGTGGCCTGGTGGACTGGTGGACTGGTGGCCTGGTGGACTGGTGGACTGGTGGACTGGTGGACTGGTGGACTGATGGCCTGGTGGACTGGTGGACTGGTGGCCTGGTGGACTGGTGGCCTGGTGGACTGGTGGACTGGTGGACTGGTGGACTGGTGGGTTGGTGGACTGGTGGGCTGGTGGGTTGGTGGACTGGTGGACTGGTGGGTTGGTGGGTTGGTGGGCTGGTGGACTGGTGGACTGGTGGACTGGTGGACTGGTGGGTTGGTGGACTGGTGGGTTGGTGGGCTGGTGGACTGGTGGACTGGTGGGTTGGTGGGCTGGTGGGCTGGTGGACTGGTGGACTGGTGGACTGGTGGACTGGTGGACTGGTGGCCTGGTGGACTGGTAGACTGGTGGGCTGGTGGGCTGGTGGACTGGTGGACTGGTGGACTGGTGGCCCGGTGGACTGGTGGACTGGTGGACTGGTGGGTTGGTGGGCTGGTGGACTGGTGGACTGGTGGACTGGTGGACTGATGCCAGTATATGTGGTTTAAATGGAAGGGTCCGAATCAGTAGCTGTAGAGGTTACCCATGACAGGAGGTTGAGTGGACGCACACACAGAGACACACACACACACACACACACACACACACACACACACACACACACACAGGCACACACAGAGAGAGACACAAACACACACAGAGACACACACACACACACACACACAGAGAGGCACAAACATACACAGAGACCAGAGACACACACAGAGACACACACACACACACACACAGAGACACAAACACACACACACACATACACAAGAGACACAAACACACATACACACAGAGACACACACAGAGACACACACACACACAGAGAGACAACACACACAGAGGACACAAACACACACACACAGAGACACAAACGCACACACACACAGAGGTACAGCACAAACACACAGAGGCACGCACAAACACACACACACACACATGCATGCACAAACACGCACGCACACACCTTAACAAGTTGAAAATAATTCAAAGAATAACAATAGATATGTGTTGATCATTGTGTTGTGTTAGTCATGTGGCTTCACTAGTTGACTTGACATTCATTATTCATTATTTATTTCCTGGCAAAGAAGCAAAGAAATCTAAAAATCACACCCACATAAAAAGCGGCGGTTCCACTCACTTTGACATGTTTTTCTTTGAGGCTGGATGGATTGCTGATGCTTTCGCTTCACATCGGAGGAGATTTTCTGTTTGTTTCTGTTTCCTGATAGCTTTGTAAAAGCGCTGCCAAGTGAACTGTAGGACCACAGATTTCTCTGTGATAGAGACGTCTCCGGGGACGGACCGAACAACATTAGGAGGAGAAAGCAATAGAGAAGGAGAGGGGAAGAGAGGGGGATCCCACGGGATCTGAGAGGAGAAATATGGACAAATGAACAAGTTTCCCGGCTTGGCCTTGCAGGCCGCTCTGCCTCATCTCACATAACTCTCTCTCTCTCTTCATCACGCTCCCTCTCTTCAACACTCTCCCTCTCTCCAACATGCACCCTCTCTCTCTCTCTCTCTCTCTCTCTCTCTCTCTCTCTCTCTCTCTCTCTCTCTCTCTCTCTCTTCTCGCCTCTCTCTCTCTCTCAACACTCTCTCTCTCTCCAACACGCTCCCTCTCTCTCTATTCAACACTCTCTCTCTCTTCAACACTCTCTCTCTCTTCAACACTCTCTCTCTCTTCAACACCCTCTCTCTCTTCAACACTCTCTCTCTCTTCAACACCCTCTCTCTCTTCAACACTCTCTCTCTCTCTCTGTTCAACCTCTTCCCCTCTCTCTCTTCAACACTCTCCCCCCTCTCTCTCTCTCAACATGCTCCCTCTCTCTCTCTAAAATACATTCAGAAATGTGAAGTTTGTGATGTGATATATTAATCAACATCTGACATTCACCAATCAAAAATGATATTTTTGTCCCAGTGTTAATGCTTATCTATGTATTATTATTAGTTATCTGACCTCACAGTATTGTAAGGCTGAACACTCCCCCTCTGTCTCTCTCTTCTCTTCAACACTCTCCCTTCTGTCTCTCTCTTCAACACTCTCCCTCTGTTTCTCTCTTCTCTTCTAACACTCCCTCTGTCTCTCTCTTCAACACTCTCCCTCTGTTTCTCTCCTCAACACTCTCCCTCTGTCTCTCTCCCTCAAACACTCTCCCCTCTGTCTCTCTCTTCAACACTCCCCCTCTGTCTCTCTCTTCTCTTCAACACTCTCCCTCTGTCTCTCTCTTCAACACTCTCCCTCTGTTTCTCTCTCCTCAACACTCTCCCTCTGTCTCTCTCCTCAACACTCTCCCTCTGTCTCTCTCTTCAACACTCTCCCTCTGTCTCTCTCTTCAACACTCTCCCTCTGTCTCTTCTTCAACACTCTCCCTCTGTCTCTCTCTTCAACACTCTCCCTCTGTCTCTCACTCTTCAACACTCTCCCTCTGTCTCTCTCTCTTCAACACTCTCCCTCTGTCTCTCTCTTCTTCAACACTCTCCCTCTCTGTCTCTCTCTCTTCAACACTCTCCCTCTGTCTCTCTCTTCAACACTCTCTCCCTCTGTCTCTCTCTTCAACACTCTCCCTCTGCTCTCTCTCTTCAACACTCTCCCCTCTGTCTCTCTCTTCAACACTCTCCCCCTCTGTCTCTCTCTTCAACACTCCCCCTCTGTCTCTCTCTTCAACACTCTCCCTCTGTCTCTCTCTTCAACACTCTCCCTCTGTCTCTCTCTTCAACACTCTCCCTCTCTGTCTCTCTCTTCAACACTCTCCCTCTGTCTCTCTCTTCAACACTCTCCCTCTGTCTCTCTCTTCAACACTCTCCCTCTGTCTCTCTCTCCTCAACACTCTCCCTCTGTCTCTCTCTTCAACACTCTCCCCCCTCTGTCTCTCTCTTCAACACTCTCCCTCTGTCTCTCTCTCTTCAACACTCTCCCCTCTGTCTCTCTCTTCAACACTCCCCCTCTGTCTCTCTCTCTTCAACACTCTCCCTCTGTCTCTCTCTTCAACACTCTCCCTCTCTCTCTCTCTCTCTTCTCTGTTCTCTCTTCAACACTCTCCCCTCTGTTCTCTCTCTTCAACACTCTCCCTCTGTCTCTCTCTTCAACACTCTCCCTCTGTCTCTCTCTTCCAACACTCTCCCTCTTCTCTCTCTTCAACACTCTCCCCCTCTCTCTCTCTCTTCAACACTCTCCCTCTGTCTCTCTCTTCAACACTCTCCCTCTGTCTCTCTCTTCAACACTCCCCTCTGTCTCTCTCTTCAACACTCTCCCTCTGTTCTCTCTCTTCAACACTCTCCCTCTGTCTCTCTCTTCAACACTCTCCCCTCTGTCTCTCTCTTCAACACTCTCCCTCTGTCTCTCTCTTCAACACTCTCCCCTCTGTCTCTCTCTTCAACACTCTCCCCCTCTGTCTCTCTCTTCAACACTCTCCCTCTGTCTCTCTCTTCAACACTCTCCCTCTGTCTCTCTCTTCAACACTCTCCCTCTGTCTCTCTCTTCAACACTCTCCCTCTGTCTCTCTCTTCAACACTCTCCCCTCTGTCTCTCTCTTCAACACTCTCCCCCCTCTGTCTCTCTCTTCCAACACTCTCCTCTCTCTCTCTCTTCAACACTCTTCCTCTGTCTCTCTCTTCAACACTCTCCCTCTGTCTCTCTCTTCAACACTCTCCCTCTGTCTCTCTCTCTTCAACACTCTCCCTCTGTCTCTCTCTTCAACACTCTCCTCTCTGTCTCTCTCTTCAACACTCTCCCTCTGTCTCTCTCTTCAACACTCTCCCTCTGTCTCTCTCTTCCAACACTCTCCCCCTCTGTCTCTCTCTTCAACACTCTCCCCCTCTGTCTCTCTCTTCAACACTCTCCCTCTGTCTCTCTCTTCAACACTCTCCCTCTGTCTCTCTCTTCAACACTCTCCCTCTGTCTCTCTCTTCAACACTCTCCCTCTGTCTCTCTCTCTTCAACACTCTCTCCCTCTGTCTCTCTCTTCAACACTCTCCCTCTCTGTCTCTCTCTTCAACACTCTCCCTCTCTCTCTCTCTTCAACACTCTCCCTCTGTCTCTCTCTTCAACACTCTCCCTCTGTCTCTCTCTCTTCAACACTCTTCCTCTGTCTCTCTCTTCAACACTCTCCCTCTGTCTCTCTCTTCAACACTCTCCCTCTGTCTCTCTCTCTCCAAAACACTCCCTCTCTTCAACACTCTCTCTCTCTCTCTCTCTCTCTGTCTCTGTATCTCTCTTCAACACCCTCTCTCTCTCTCTCTCTCTCTCTCCAACACCCTCTCTCTCTCTCTCTCTCTCTCCAACACGTTCCCTCTCTTCCTCCCATTTTCTCCCTCTCTCTCTTTTCTTTCACATTCCTGCAGCATCATCAGTTAAGACAGCAACTTAGCCTCCCGAGTGGCGCAGCGGTTTAAGGCACTGCATTGCAGTGTTTGAAGCTTCACTACAGACCCGGATTCGATCCCAGGCTCTGTCACAACCGGCCGTGACCGGGAGTTCCATATGGCGGCACGCAATTGGCCCAGCATCGTGAGGGTTTGGCCGGGGGGAGCTTCACTTTGGTCATCGCGCTCTAGCGACTCCTTGTGGCAGGCCGGGCGCCTGCAGGCTGACCCCGGTCGCCAGTTGAATGGTGTTTCCCCGGCACATTGCGGCTGGCTTCCGGGTTAAGCGGCGGGTGTTAGGAAGTGCGGTTTGGCGGGTCATGTTTCGAGGACGCATGACTCGACCTTCGCCTCTCTCGAGCCCGTTGGGGAGTTGCAGCGATGAGACAAGATCGCAATTGGATATCACGAAATTGGGGAGAAAAAAGGGGGTAATATATATATATATATAAAAAAAGACAGCTACTTATTTCTCTGCTGTTTCCTACTCAACACATTCTCTCTCACTCCCTTCTTACTCTCCCTAGTCTCCACAGAGTCATGTTTATGAGGAAAAATTTCCAAACAGAAACTTCCAGGGGAAAAAACTGCTGCAGAACCCAGACTACAGATTGAAACGTTGAAAAGCTGAAACTTTATCTTGGTATGAATTAATCAATAAGCAGTAGTAATACACTCTATAATACGCAGTGACAATGTACTCTGAGTACATTTATAAGTCATGTCAAATACGTCAATATATCATCATTTTACGTCTTGACACGTGTTACGTCCAACCTCTGTGTGTCACGGTTTCGGCCGAGGCTGCTCCTCCTCCTTGTTCAGGCAGGTTTCGGCAGTCGTCGTCCCCCGGAGTACTAGCTGCCACCGATCTATGTTTCATGTTCGTTTGGTTTTGTCTTGATGTTGTACACCTGTGTCTAGTTAGTCCTCATTAGTGTCCTATTTAGTTCTCGTTGTGTGTATGGTGTTGTGTGTGATTGCTCTTCTGTTTTGGTGTTCTGAGCTACGTACTTCCCTCCGTTGTTTGGAGAGGTTTTCGCACATGTTAGTGCGCCTTTTGTTTGACGCCTGTGTGCGCTCGTATTTCGCCTCCGGGCTTATTGTACTCGTTTACTACGTGAATAATTCACTAAAGTTTTTTGGACTTAGCTTCTGCGTCCTGCGCTTGATTCCTGCACCACACCCACCTTCAGCACCCCTGACACTGTGGTACATTGCATATTCTCCGTCTCACGTTGCTATTCGCTGTCTTACGTTCCGGATGTCAAGTGATGCATCCCAAACGGCACACTATTCCCTACATAACGCAGTGCCCTATGGGCCCGATATAGGGAAGGGTTGTAATGATCGCAGGGCTCCTCTATCGTCAGGCCAACAGATTGATAGCCCTGTCCGCTAGCTCGAGGGCCTCCTTAAAAAAAAACAGAGAGACATTAAAGCTGAAAGGAGATATGGGATCAGTTCTTTATTTAAGAGAGGCCCTGAAGGAGTTTAAATATTTCAGTAAGTTAAAACACACTGCTGCGGATCAGAGGAGACATTTTATTCCTGCCCTGCTGAAGGTGTAGTGAGTTTTGTTTAAAATAATGGTGATTAGAGAAGAGAGAGAGAGAGAGAGAGAGAGAGAGAGCAGAGAGAGAGAGAGAGAGAGAGAGAGAGAGAGAGAGAGAGAGAGAGAGAGAGAGAGAGAGAGAGAGAGAGAGAGAGAGAGAGTGTGTGTGTGTGTGTGTGTGTGTGTGTGTGTGTGTGTGTGTGTGTGTGTGTGTGTGTGTGTGTGTGTGTGTGTGTGTGTGTGTGTGTGGAAATAATCAGTAGAGCTATAGCTGAGCATACTTTACGATCGAGCAAATTGAAGAGAGAGAGAGAGAGAGAGAGAGAGAGAGAGACAGAGACAGAGACAGAGACAGAGACAGAGACAGAGACAGAGACAGAGAGAGAGAGAGAGAGAGAGAGAGAGAGAGAGAGAGAGACAGAGACAGAGACAGAGACAGAGACAGAGACAGAGACAGAGACAGAGAGAGAGAGAGAGAGAGAGAGACAGAGAGAGAGAGAGAGAGAGAGAGAGAGAGAGAGAGAGAGAGAGAGAGAGAGAGAGAGAGAGAGAGAGAGAGAGAGAAAGAGAGAGAGAGAGAGAGAGACAGAGAGAGAGACAGAGAGAGAGACAGAGAGAGAGACAGAGAGAGAGAGAGACAGAGAGACAGAGAGAGAGAGCAGGAAAAGCTTTCTCTCGGTGACGACTCCCCCCATCCTGAGTGAGTCTGATCACACCTCTTCAAACTGTCCTGCAGACGAGGATAGTCCCCCCCCCCAGCGCTGAACACACCCAGGTCCCACAGCTGCACTGCTCCTCCATCACTGAGAGGGATGAATTCACAGAGCTGGAGAGAGACATGGTGGAGCTCAGAGAGTTAGTCCACACAATCTAGACAGAACAGACCCACTAAACAGACCAGCACAACAACACCCCCCCCAACAAGACCCGGAGGGCTGAAGGTGGAGATGGACGGCTGTCTGAGAGAGCTGGCTGCACTCCGGACTGAGGTGAGAGAACTTAAGGAGGGGAGAGGAACACATGGCACAGCTAACAGCAGTGAAGGAGGAGGGAGAGGATCACATGGCACAGCTAACAGCAGTGAAGGAGGAGGGAGAGGAACACATGGCACAGCTAACAGCAGTGAAGGAGGAGGGGAGAGGAACACATGGCACAGCTAACAGCAGTGAAGGAGGAGGGGAGAGGAACACATGGCACAGCTAACAACAGTGAAGGAGGAGGGAGAGGAACACATGGCACAGCTAACAGCAGTGAAGGAGGAGGGAGAGGAACACATGGCACAGCTAACAGCAGTGAAGGAGGGGAGAAGCTAGGTGTGACAGACATCAGGACACTCCCCAGAGAAGCCAGCAGAACAGCCCACCTCAGACCCGGACCACAACCTCAACACCACAATGGGACGGACAACACAGGACCCACCAACCCAACAGACCCCACCCTCTCCTAACAGCCCCTGTAAGCTCCCCCGATAGCCTTCTTGACAACCCCCACACATCCACTGAAGACACACAAAAGCCAGAAATTGTGCTCCTCATTAACTCAAATGGCAAATACATTCAAGAGAATAAACTTTTTTCCCCAAACACAAAGTGGCTAAACGCTGGTGCCCAAACACTAGGCATGCCCTGGAGCTGTTGACAGAGGACAGACTAGGGTCCCCCAGCCATACCATAATTCACACGGGCACAAACGACCTGAGGGCCCAGCAGGAAAGGCTGGCCACAGCACTCAAGGGAGTGATTGAAAAAGCTTCTTCTACTTTCCCCATCGCACAAGTGGTTATCTCCGCCCTGCTACCACGAAAATACATTCACCTTGTCACCATACAGCGGGTGAATGCAAGCATTTCCCGGGACTGTGCCTCAAAACCTAATGTCTTCCTGGCCCACCACTCCACCCTGGACTTGGACAGCCTTTACCACCAGGTCCACCTCTGCAAGGCAGCAATCCCAACTTTTCCCAGGACCCTGAAAGACGTCACCCTCAACCGCAGCCCCAGCACCTCACACAGGAGCAACAGAGCAACGGACACCCCGCCCAGACCAGCGAGACCCCCCCCCTCCCGAAGGACCTGCACCGAGAGAACCCACGCCAAGAGGACCTACACCCAGACCACAGCTTCTCCAGCCACACCTCCAAGCCCTATCCTGTGACCTAAGAGGTGTGTATCAAATGCACGACATGCTCTGCTCACACCTACTGCAACGGTCCTGGCCTAAACCACACGAAAACACCACTAGACACTATGGAACACAAAGCTTTGGCCTAAAGAGCAGGAACCCAGACTGTCATCCTACAAGAAACATGGTATAGATCAGACGGACTCACTGGTTGCCCTCTAGGTTACAGAGAGCTGGTAGTCCCATCCACCAAACTACATTTACATTTTAGTCATTTAGCAGACGCTCTTATCCAGAGCGACTTACAGTTAGTGAATACTTTTTTTTTTTTTATACTGGCCCCCCATGTGTTTTATACTGGCCATGCTCTATCAACTGAGCTACATCCCTGCCGGCCATTCACTCCCCTACCCTGGACGACGCTGGGCCAATTGTGCACCGCCCATGAGTCTCCCGGTCGCGGCCGGCTGCGACAGAGCCTGGATTCGAACCAGGATCTCTAGTGGCACAGTTAGCACTGTGATGCAGTGCCTTAGACCACTGCGCCACTCAGGAGCGAAACAGGGAAGAGACTCAGGGGGTATGCTAATTTGGTATAGAGCAGACCTAACCCACTCTATTAAATTAGTTAAAACAGGAAATGTTTACATTTGGCTAGAAATTCTCAAAAGAGAAAAATTTCCTCATATGTGGTACCTATATCCCCCCAATAGAATCCCCATACTTTAACGATGACAGCTTCTCCATCCTAGAGGGGGAGATCAACCATTTCCAGGCCCAGGGACATGTACTTGTCTCTGGGCCTGGGGGACAAACACCTACCTGGAGGTGACAGCATTCCCTCTCAAATATGCCCCCCAAGACACAACTCAGTTTTGATGATGTCAATTTGCATATACTCCAGAATGTCATCAAGAGTGATCAGATGAATTGCAACTAATTGCAAAGTCCCTCTTTGCCATGGAAATGAACTTAATCCCCAAAAAACATTTCCACTGCATTTCAGCCCTGCCACAAAAGGACCTGCTGCCATCATGTCAGTGATTCTCTTGTTAACACAGGTGAGAGTGTTGATGAGGACAAGGCTGGAGATCACTCTGTCATGCTGATTGGGTTAGAATAACAGACTGGAAGCTTTAAAAGGAGGGTGGTGCTTGAAATCATTTTTTTCCCTCTGTTAACCATGGTTACCTGCAAGGAAACACGTGCCGTCATCATTGCTTTGCACAAAAAGGGCTTCACAGGCAAGGATATTGCTGCTAGTAAGATTGCACCTAAATCAACCATTTATCGGATCATCAAGAACTTCAAGGAGAGAGGTTCAATTGTTTTGAAGAAGGCGTCAGGACCGTCTCCTAAAGTTGATTCAGCTGCGGGATTGGGGCACCACCAGAGCAGAGCTTGCTCAGGAATGGCAGCAGGCAGGTGTGAGTGCATCTGCACGCACAGTGAGGCGAAGACTTTTGGAGGATGTCCTGGTGTCAAGAAGGGCAGCAAAGAAGCCACTTCTCTCCAGGAAAAACATCAGGGACAGACTGATATTCTGCAAAAGGTACAGGGATTGGACTGCTGAGGACTGGGGTAAAGTCATTTTCTCTGATGAATCCCCTTTCCGATTGTTTGGGGCATTCGGAAAACACCTTGTCCGGAGAAGACAAGGTCAGCGCTACCATCTGTCCTGTGTCATGCCAACAGTAAAGCATCCTGAGACCATACATGTGTGGGATTGCTTCTCAGCCAAGGGAGTGGGCTCACTCACAATTTTGCCTAAAAACACAGCCATGAATAAAGAATGGTACAAACACATCCTCCGAGAGCAACTTCTCCCAACCATCCAAGAACAGTTTGGTGACGACCAATGCCTTTTCCAGCATGATGGAGCACCTTGCCATAAGGCAAAAGTGATAACTAAGTGGCTCGGGGAACAAAACATTGACATTTTGTTTTGCAGAGGGGTCAAATACTTATTTCCCTCATTAAAATGCAAATCAATTTATAACATTTTTTTACATGCTTTTCTGGATTTTGTTGTTGTTATTCTGTCTCTCACTGTTCAAATAAACCTACCATTAAAATTATAGACTGATCATTTCTTTGTCAGTGGGCAAACGTACAAAATCAGCAGGTGGATCAAATACTTTTTTCCCCTCACTGTACCATAGTAACATCTGACAAAAATCTCAAAACACTGAAGCAGCGAACTTTGTGAAGACCAAAACTTGTGTCATTCTCAAAAACGTTTGACCACAACTGTACATAGTCAATGGTAGGCTTCGAGGAGACTCCTATAGGTAGGTATACCTACAGCTCATCCCTTGGCAGTGGTACTGTAGATTACTTCATCACTGACATCAACCCAGAGTCTCTCAGAGCGTTCACAGTCAGCCGGTCACTAACACCCCCCATCAGATAACAGCAAAATCACAGTCTACCTGAACAGAGCAATACTCAATCATGAGGCATCAAAGCCAAAGGAACTGAATAATATTAAGAAGTGCAATAGATGGAAAGGAAAGTAGTGTGGAAACCTACCAAAAAACTATTAGGCAACAACAAATTCAATCCCTTTTAGACAACTTCCTGGACGAAACCTTTCAGTATGATAGTGAAGGTGTAAACTTGGCAGTAGAAAGCCTAAACAGTATATTTGACCTTTCATTTTCCCTATCAAATCTAAAAATGTCAAGCAGACAACCTAAGAAAATCAACAACAGTGACAAATGGTTTGATGAAGAATGTAAAAAACCTAAGAAAGAAACAGAAACCTATCCAACCAAAAACATAGAGACCTAGAAAACCTGAGCCTACGCCTTCACAATTGGCATCTTCCCCAATATTTGCAACCAAGGACTGATAACCCAAATCCACAAAAGTGGAGACAAATTTGACCCCAATAACTACACTGGGATATGCATCAACAGCAACCTTGGAAAAATCCTCTGCATTATCATTAACAGCAGACTCGTACATTTCCTCAGTGGAAACAATGTACTGAGCAAATGTCCATTTGGCTTTTTACCAAATTACCGTATGACAGACCACATATTCCCACTGCACACCCTAATTGACAAACAAACATACCAAAACAAAGGCAAAGTCTTCTCATGCTTTGTTGACTTCAAAAATTATTTTGACTCAATTTGGCATGAGGGTCTGCTATACAAATTGATGGAAAGTGGTGTTTTACACAAACAACAAGTGTGCGGTTAAAATTGGCAAAAAACACACACATTTCTTTCCACAGAGCCATGGGATGAGACAGGGAGGAAGCTTAAGCCCCACCCTCTTCAACATATATATCAACGAATTGGCGAGGGCACTAGAACAGTCTGCAGCACCCGGCCTCACCCTACTAGAATCTGAAGTCAAATGTCTACTGTTTGCTGATGATCTGGTGCTTCTGTCCCCAACCAAGGAGGGCCTACAGCAGGACCTAGATATTCTGCACAGATTCTGTCAGACCTGGGCCCTGACAGTAAATCTCACTAAGACAAAGATAATGGTGTTCCAAAAAAGGTCCAGTTGCCAGGACCACAAATACAAATTCCATCTAGACACCGTTGCCCTAGAGCACACAAAAAACTATACATACCTCGGCCTAAACATCAGCGCCACAGGTAACTTCCACAAAGCTGTGAACGATCTGAGAGACAAGGCAAGAAGGGCCTTCTATGCCATCAAAAGGAACATAAAATTTGACATACCAATTAGGATCTGGCTAAAAATCTTTTAATCAGTTATAGAACCCATTGCCCTTTATGGTTGTGAGGTCTGGGGTCCGCTCACCAACCAAGAATTCACAAAATGGGCCAAACACCAAATGGAGACTCTGCATGCAGAATTCTGCAAACATATCCTTCGTGTACAACGTAAAACACAAAATAATGCCAGCAGAGCAGAATTAGGCCGAAACCCGCTAATTATCAAAATCCAGAAAAGAGCTGTTAAATTCTACAACCACCTAAAAGGAAGCAATTCCCAAACCTTCCATAACAAAGCCATCACCTACAGAGAGATTAACCTGGAGAAGAGTCCCCTAAGCAAGCTGGTCCTGGGGCTCTGTTCACAAACACAAACAGACTCCACAGAGCCGTGAAAAGAACACAATTAGACCCAACCAAATCATGAGAAAACAAAAAGATAATTACTTGACACATTGGAAAGAATTAACAAAAAAACAGAGCAAACTTGAATGCTATTTGGCGCTAAACAGAGAGTACACAGTGGCAGAATACCTGACCTCTGTGACTGACCCAAAATTAAGGAAAGCTTTGACTATGTACAGAATCAGTGAGCATAGCCTTGCTATTGAGAAAGGTCGCCGTAGGCAGACCTGGCTCTCAATAGAAGACAGGCTATGTGCACACTGCCCGCAAAATGAGGTGGAAACTGAGCTGCACTTCCTAACCTCCTGCCAAATGTATGACCATATTAGAGATATATTTCCCTCAGATTACACAGACCCACAAAGACTTCGAAAACTAATCAAATTTTGATAAACTCACATATCTGTTGGGTGAAATTCCACAGTGTGCCATCACAGCAGCAAGATTTGTGACCTGTTGCCACAAGAAAAGGGCAACCAGTGAAGAACAAACACCATTGTAAATACAACCCATATGTCACGCCCTGGCTCTGGGGACTCTTATATGTTGAGCCAGGGTGTTAGTTTCTATGTGTAGTGTCTATGTTTTGTTTTCTATGTGTTCTTTTCTAGATCGTGTATTTCTGTGTTGGCCGGGGTGGTTCCCAATCGGAGGCAGCTGTGTCTTGTTGTCTCTGATTGGGAACCATACTTAGGCAGCCTGTTGTGCACTTGTCTTTTGTGGGATCTTGTTCCGTGTAGGTTTGTGTTTATGACCGAGGACTTCACGTTTCGTTTTGTTCTTTTGTTGCTGTGTGTAAGTACTCAATAAAAGATGTACGCATTTCACGCTGCGCCTTGGTCCGCTGCTTACGACGATCGTGACACCATATTTATGTCTTTATTCTTTTTGGAACTTTTGTGAGTGTAATGTTCATTGTACATTTCGATGGTTTATTTCACTTTTGTTTATTATCTATTTCACTTGCTTTGGCAATGTTAACATATGTTTCCCATTCCAATAAAGCCCTTTGAATTGAATTGAATTGAATTGAGAGAGAGAGAGTGAGAGACAGTGAGAGAGAGAGAGAGAGAGAGAGAGAGAGAGAGAGAGAGAGAGAGAGTTAGAGAGCGAGAGAGAGAGAGAGAGAGCGAGAGAGCGCGAGAGAGAGAGAGAGAGAGAGAGAGAGAGAGAGAGAGAGAGAGAGAGAGAGAGAGAGAGAGAGAGAGAGAGAGAGAGAGAGAGTTAGAGAGCGAGAAAGAGAGAGAGAGAGAGAGAGAGAGAGAGAGAGAGTGAGAGAGAGAGAGAGAGAGAGAGAGAGAGAGAGAGAGAACTGCAGAACAGATCCCATGAAACAGAAGAGAACAGAAAGAGATGGCGGTATTCAGCAGCTATCAGCCTGCCAGGCCTGCTAATCTACTCCTTCAAATGTTCCGGTGCGTTCAGCCATAACAGACGACGCAACAAGTCACAAAGAGAGAGTGTGAAGCGAGCAGCACTGCCTCTCTACATACACACACACTAGCACACACGCACAAGCACACACACACTAGCACACACACACACACTAGCACACACACACACACACTAGCACACACGCACAAGCACACACACACACACACTAACACACACGCACAAGCACACACACACACGCACTAACACACACGCACACACTAACACACACGCACAAGCACACACACACACACACACACACTAACACACACGCACTAACACACATGCACTTACACACATGCACTAGCACACACACACACTAACACACACACACACACACTAACACACATGCACTTACACACACGCACTAACACACACACTCTAACACACACGCATGCAGTCACAGAGCCTGGAGGGTGACATACTGAATACACAGGCTGATTCAGCCCCCTCTCCTCCCTCCGTCCCTCCCTCCCTCTCCTCCCTCCCTCTCCTCCCTCCCTCTCCTCCCTCCCTCCGTCCCTCCCTCCCTCTCCTCCCTCCCTCCCTGTCTCTCTACTCAGATGGTAACTGACTGCCAATGGGCACATAGCTCTTCTCATGTTGTTGTCAAGTCTGTTAACAGTGTCTGTCGCGCTGGCTTGGCTCCTGGCTGGCTCGCAGGCTGGCAGGCGATGGCAGTGTGACAGCCAATCAAAACGCTTAATTCGCCTCTCTTAGTGGCAACACATCTCCGGGGCCCAAACATTTTACCTCCCGCTAGCTGGCTGGCGCTGAATGATGATGTAATGACAGCGTTATTAAGGTGTCATAATAATTATGCCTGTTATGGGGCTGTCATCTATTTGTTGGATGTTGTATCTTTCTGAAGACACCAACGTTACCACACACTGTCAAGATGCTGTACATAAATGTCATCATAAAATCATTAGATAATATGTTAAAAATGGGATTTCTATATCAGTTTACCAGATGTTCAAAGACAAATGTGTGCCTATGGACAGGTAACTGTGTTATGGGTTGTATATCTTGGCACCATATTATTGATAACATGGCCTCTACTTCTGCTCCTGTCTTGCAAATCTGAGCAATCCCAAATGTCAGAGGTCGCGCAACAGAGTTGATGCTTTTTTAAAATCAGGGACTAGTCCTCAAGTTAACCCAGTAAATGGCTGTCTAAAAAATGGGGGTTCATGTCACATGCAATGCTATAGTCAGATGCTTAGCCCAAACCACAATATTTCTGTTTTTGCTTCTGGCTGGTGACGTGGAGTTAAATCCTGGTCCAGATGCAGAGGTACTGGCCACAATGGAAGAAAAATGGGTGGTGAGTGAGCGACTGCTTTTTTAATAATGTAGTGTCCCTAATACTACGTGTGGAGGAGATTCAACAACTGCTCCTTAGCAGGGCTAACATTCACATCCCTTTGGCCTTAGCGAAACCCGACGATCAGACACTATTCCCAGCTCTGTGGGGTGACATTGAAGGGTGTGTCCTGTATAGGAGAGACACTAAACAGACAAGGGGGGAGGTGTAGTGATGTACCCTCTGACAGTAGACCTTCCTGCATAAAAATGGAAATGACAGCTAAGGAGGAAAAGGCAGAGGTGGCAATACTGGGGGGGGATTTGAACTCTGACCTCTTGAAGCACACAGCACGCTCATCTATGGAACATCTCATGGGACACTATATAATCTGTGGCCAGTAACAAGAGAACCCACTCTCACAACGGAACGGTCTGAAACATGCATTGACAACATCTATGTATCTAACCCCTTGACCATTACAAGCTGAGGAGATCATTAGCATGGAGGGGGGGGGGGCATCTGACCATGACATCATAATGACCTGTAGCAAAGAGAGAGGATGGGAGAGTTCTAACGCAACAGCACAGATCTCTCCACAGCTATAACCAGCAGTCTTTCATAGACTCCCTCAAGTCAGCCCCAATGGGAAAGAGTCCTTACAAGCTATAACCAGCAGTCTTTCATAGACACCCTCAAGTCAGCCCCACTGGGAAAGAGTCTTTACAAGCTATAACCAGCAGTCTTTCATAGACACACTCAAGTCAGCCCCACTGGGAAAGAGTCTTTACAAGCTATAACCAGCAGTCTTTCATAGACTCCCTCAAGTCAGCCCCACTGGGAAAGAGTATTTACAAGCTATAACCAGCAGTCTTTCATAGACACCCTCATGTCAGCCCCACTGGGAAAGAGTCCTTACAAGCTATAACCAGCAGTCTTTCATAGACTCCCTCAAGTCAGCCCCACTGGGAAAGAGTCTTTACAAGCTATAACCAGCAGTCTTTCATAGACACCCTCAAGTCAGCCCCACTGGGAAAGAGTCTTTACAAGCTATAACCAGCAGTCTTTCATAGACACCCTCATGTCAGCCCCACTGGGAAAGAGTCCTTACAAGCTATAACCAGCAGTCTTTCATAGACTCCCTCAAGTCAGCCCCACTGGGAAAGAGTCTTTACAAGCTATAACCAGCAGTCTTTCATAGACACCCTCATGTCAGCCCCACTGGGAAAGAGTCTTTACAAGCTATAACCAGCAGTCTTTCATAGACACCCTCATGTCAGCCCCACTGGGAAAGAGTCCTTACAAGCTATAACCAGCAGTCTTTCATAGACTCCCTCAAGTCAGCCCCACTGGGAAAGAGTCTTTAGAAGCTATAACCAGCAGTCTTTCATAGACTCCCTCAAGTCAGCCCACTGGGAAAGAGTCTTTACAAGATATAACCAGCAGTCTTTCATATACTCCCTCAAGAGCATCCTGACTGGTTGCATCACCGCCTGGTACTGCAACTGCTCGGCCTCCGACCGCAAGGCACTACAGATGGTAGTGCGTACGGCCCCGTACATCACTGGGGCCAAGCTTCCTGCCATCCAGGACCTCTATACCAGGCGGTGTCAGAGGAAGGCCCTAAAAAAAAAATCGCCAAAGACTCCAGCCACCCTGGTCATAGACTGTTCTCTCTGCCAAGTACAGCTTATATCTAGACAGGATGCCTCAAGAACATCTGACCCTCTATAATTGGCAGAAGAGTTTCATGCATACTTTGCATCTTATGGATCCAAGCTTGCTGATGGAATACAGGCTCCTTCAAAATACCCACATTCATATGTCTCAGACAGAGCATGGTTTAGGACCAGAGCTAGTTGATGAAGTAACTGGTTTAGGACCAGAGCTAGTGGATGAAGTAACTGTTTTAGGACCAGAGCTAGTGGATGAAGTAATTGGTTTAGGACCAGAGCTAGTGGATGAAGTAACTGTTTTAGGACCAGAGCTAGTTGATGAAGTAACTGTTTTAGGACCAGAGCTAGTTGATGAAGTAACTGTTTTAGGACCAGAGCTAGTTGATGAAGTAACTGGTTTAGGACCAGAGCTAGTTGATGAAGTAACTGTTTTAGGACCAGAGCTAGTGGATGAAGTAACTGGTTTAGGACCAGAGCTAGTTGATGAAGTAACTGTTTTAGGACCAGAGCTAGTTGATGAAGTAACTGGTTTAGGACCAGAGCTAGTGGATGAAGTAACTGGTTTAGGACCAGAGCTAGTTGATGAAGTAACTGGTTTAGGACCAGAGCTAGTTGACAAAGTAACTGTTTTAGGACCAGAGCTAGTTGACGAAGTAACTGGTTTAGGACCAGAGCTAGTTGATGAAGTAACTGGTTTAGGACCAGAGCTAGTTGATGAAATAACTGGTTTAGGACCAGAGCTAGTCGATGAAGTAACTGTTTTAGGACCAGAGCTAGTTGATGAAGTAACTGTTTTAGGACCAGAGCTAGTTGATGAAGTAACTGGTTTAGGACCAGAGCTAGTTGATGAAGGACCAGAGCTAGTTGATGAAGTAACTGTTTTAGGACCAGAGCTAGTTGATGAAGTAACTGGTTTAGGACCAGAGCTAGTTGATGAAGTAACTATTTTAGGACCAGAGCTAGTTGATGAAGTAACTGTTTTAGGACCAGAGCTAGTTGATGAAGTAACTGGTTTAGGACCAGAGCTAGTTGATGAAGTAACTGGTTTAGGACCAGAGCTAGTTGATGAAGTAACTGTAACTGTTTTAGGACCAGAGCTAGTTGATGAAGTAACTGGTTTAGGACCAGAGCTAGTCGATGAAGTAACTAGTTTAGGACCAGAGCTAGTTGATGAAGTAACTGGTTTAGGACCAGAGCTAGTTGATGAAGTAACTGTTTTAGGAACAGAGCTAGTTGATGAAGTAACTGTTTTAGGACCAGAGCTAGTTGATGAAGTAACTGGTTTAGGACCAGAGCTAGTTGATGAAGTAACTGTTTTAGGACCAGAGCTAGTCGATGAAGTAACTGTTTTAGGACCAGAGCTAGTTGATGAAGTAACTGTTTTAGGACCAGAGCTAGTTGATGAAGTAACTGGTTTAGGACCAGAGCTAGTTGATGAAGAACCAGAGCTAGTTGATGAAGTAACTGTTTTAGGACCAGAGCTAGTTGATGAAGTAACTATTTTAGGACCAGAGCTAGTTGATGAAGTAACTGTTTTAGGACCAGAGCTAGTTGATGAAGTAACTGGTTTAGGACCAGAGCTAGTTGATGAAGTAACTGGTTTAGGACCAGAGCTAGTTGATGAAGTAACTGTAACTGTTTTAGGACCAGAGCTAGTTGATGAAGTAACTGGTTTAGGACCAGAGCTAGTCGATGAAGTAACTAGTTTAGGACCAGAGCTAGTTGATGAAGTAACTGGTTTAGGACCAGAGCTAGTTGATGAAGTAACTGGTTTAGGACCAGAGCTAGTTGATGAAGTAACTGGTTTAGGACCAGAGCTAGTTGATGAAGTAACTGTTTTAGGACCAGAGCTAGTTGATGAAGTAACTGTTTTAGGACCAGAGCTAGTTGATGAAGTAACTGTTTTAGGACCAGAGCTAGTTGATGAAGTAACTGTTTTAGGACCAGAGCTAGTTGATGAAGTAACTGTTTTAGGACCAGAGCTAGTTGATGAAGTAACTGTTTTAGGACCAGAGCTAGTTGATGAAGTAACTGTTTTAGGACCAGAGCTAGTTGATAAAGTAACTGTTTTAGGACCATAGCTAGTTGATGAAGTAACTGTTTTAGGACCAGAGCTAGTTGACGAAGTAACTGTTTTAGGACCAGAGCTAGTTGATGAAGTAACTGTTTTAGGACCAGAGCTAGTGGATGAAGTAACTGTTTTAGGACCAGAGCTAGTTGATGAAGTAACTGTTTTAGGACCAGAGCTAGTGGATGAAGTAACTGTTTTAGGACCAGAGCTAGTTGATGAAGGACCAGAGCTAGTTGATGAAGTAACTGTTTTAGGACCAGAGCTAGTTGATGAAGTAACTGGTTTAGGACCAGAGCTAGTTGATGAAGTAACTATTTTAGGACCAGAGCTAGTTGATGAAGTAACTGTTTTAGGACCAGAGCTAGTCGATGTAGTAACTGTAACTGATTTAGGACCAGAGCTAGTGGATGAAGTAACTGGTTTAGGACCAGAGCTAGTCGATGTAGTAACTGTAACTGATTTAGGACCAGAGCTAGTGGATGAAGTAACTGTTTTAGGACCAGAGCTAGTCGATGAAGTAACTGTTTTAGGACCAGAGCTAGTTGATGAAGTAACTGTTTTAGGACCAGAGCTAGTTGATGAAGTAACTGTTTTAGGACCAGAGCTAGTGGATGAAGTAACTGTTTTAGGACCAGAGCTAGTTGATGAAGTAACTGTTTTAGGACCAGAGCTAGTTGATGAAGTAACTGGTTTAGGACCAGAGCTAGTTGATGAAGTAACTGTTTTAGGACCAGAGCTAGTCGATGAAGTAACTGTTTTAGGACCAGAGCTAGTTGATGAAGTAACTGTTTTAGGACCGCTAGTGGATGAAGTAACTGTTTTAGGACCAGAGCTAGTTGATGAAGTAACTGTTTTAGGACCAGAGCTAGTTGATGAAGTAACTGTTTTAGGACCAGAGCTAGTCGATGAAGTAACTGTTTTAGGACCAGAGCTAGTTGATGAAGTAACTGTTTTAGGACCAGAGCTAGTTGATGAAGTAACTGGTTTAGGACCAGAGCTAGTTGATGAAGGACCAGAGCTAGTTGATGAAGTAACTGTTTTAGGACCAGAGCTAGTTGATGAAGTAACTGGTTTAGGACCAGAGCTAGTTGATGAAGTAACTGTTTTAGGACCAGAGCTAGTTGATGAAGTAACTGTTTTAGGACCAGAGCTAGTTGATGAAGTAACTGGTTTAGGATCAGAGCTAGTTGATGAAGTAACTGGTTTAGGACCAGAGCTAGTCGATGAAGGAACTGCTTTAGGACCAGAGCTAGTTGATGAAGGACCAGAGCTAGTCGATGAAGTAACTGTTTTAGGACCAGAGCTAGTTGATGAAGTAACTGGTTTAGGACCAGAGCTAGTTGATGAAGTAACTGTTTTAGGACCAGAGCTAGTTGATGAAGTAACTGGTTTAGGACCAGAGTTAGTTGATGAAGTAACTGGTTTAGGACCAGAGCTAGTGGATGAAGTAACTGGTTTAGGACCAGAGCTAGTTGATGAAGTAACTGTTTTAGGACCAGAGCTAGTTGATGAAGTAACTGTTTTAGGACCAGAGCTAGTTGACGAAGTAACTGGTTTAGGACCAGAGCTAGTTGATGAAGGACCAGAGCTAGTCGATGAAGTAACAGTACTAAATTAACGTCTGAAGATCAAGCAGCAGAAGGCCTCAGGGCCAGATAATATTCCACCCAGGCTTCTAAAGGACCGCCACAGTGCTAACGGGGTCAACTGACTCATATTCTCAATCTGTCTCAAAAAGGGGAGATCCCCACGTCAATGGAAATATATAACACCAATCTACATGTCAGCGGATAGATCGGATGTGGCCAACTACCGTCCAGTGTCATTTATGTGTGCTGTCTCCAAAGTGTTGGAAAGGCTGGTGCACAAACTGGTCGCTAACTATTTCTAACGCAACAACCGATTTACAGCCTGTCAAAAGTGGTTTTCAGGAAGATACACATCACATCCACAGCAGTGCAAAGGGTTGTGGAGGACATCAGGTCGGCTTGTAACAGCCAGGAGGTCACAGCAGCACTCTTCTTGGATCTGAAGCTTTTTACACTGTTCACCACCAAACTTGAGTGCAGTGCTCTCAAAGCCTAGTTTCTCAAGCGTATTGAGAAACTAGACTTTGACAGCACTGCACTCAAGTGGTTCACATCATACTTACAGCGGAGGAGTTAGTACACAACACTGCAAAGTACGCAGTCAGCCCAAGTACCTGTGGGGGAACGGAGTACCATAAGGGAGTGGGCTTGGACCCCTGCTGTTCTTTACATAAATGACCTTCCATCAGTTCTGGAGAAAAGCTGCGTACATACAGTGCTATGAAAAACTATTTGCCCCCTTTCTAATTTTCTCTACTTTTGCATATTTGTGATACTGAATGTTATCAGATCTTCAACCAAAACCTAATATTAGATAAAGGGAACATAAGTGAACAAATAACACAACAATTACATATTTATTTCATTTATTTCATAAACAAAGTTATGCAACACCCAATTCCCCTGTGTGAAAAAGTAATTTCCCCCTTTACACTCAATAACTGGTTGTGCCACCTTTAGCTGCAATGACTCCAACCAAATGCTTCCTGAATGCTTCCTGATCAGTCTCTCACGTCACTGTGGAGGAATTTTGGCCCACTCTTCCATGCAGAACTGCTTTAACTCAGTGACGTGTGGGTTTTCAAGCATGAACTGCTCGTTTCAAGTCCTGCCACAACATCTCAATTGGGATTAGGTCTGGACTTTGACTAGGCCATTCCAAAACTTAAAATGTCTTGCTTTTTAGCAATTTTCATGTAGACTTGATTGTGTGTTTTGGATCATTGTCTTGCTGCATGACCCAGCTGCGCTTCAGCTTCAGCTCACAGACGGATGGTCTGACATTCTCCTGTAGAATTATCTGATACAGAGCAGAATTCATGGTTCCTTCTATTAAGGCAAGTCGTCCAGGTCCTGAGGCAGCAAAGAAAGCATCCCCAAACCATCACACCACCACCACCATGCTTGACCTTTGGTATGATGTTCTTACTGTGGAATGCAGTGTTTGGTTTTCGCCAGGCATAATGGGACCCATCTCATCCAAAAAGTTGACTCAAGTTTGCCAAAAAGCACCTGGATGATCATCAAGACTCTTGGAAGAACGTTCTATGGACAGATGATTCAAAAGTATAACTTTTTGGACGAAATGGTTCCAGTAATGCCTGGCGAAAACCAAACTCTGCATTCCACAGTAAGAACATCATACCAAAGGTCAAGCATGGTGGTGGTGGTGTGATGGTTTGGGGATGCTTTGCTGCCTCAGGACCTGGACGACTTGCCTTAATAGAAGGAACCATTCATTCTCAAAGTCTCAGAGAATTCTACAGGAGAATGTCAGACCATCCGTCTGTGAGCTGAAGCTGAAGCGCAGCTGGGTCATGCAGCAAGACAATGATCCAAAACACACAATCAGGTCTACATGAAAATTGCTAAAAAGCAACAAATTGAAATAAATATGTAATTGTTGTGTTATTTGTTCACTTATGTAACCCTTTATCTAATATTAGGTTTTGGTTGAAGATCTGATAACATTCAGTATCACAAATATGCAAAAGTAGAGAAAATTAGAAAGGGAGGCAAATACTTTTTCATAGCACTGTACACTACATGGCCACTACATGGTCCCCCAATTTGCTGCTATAACAGCCTCCACTCTTCTGGGAAGGAATTCCAATAGATGTTGGAACATTGCTGCTGGGACTTGCTTCCACTCAGCCACAAGAGCATTAGTGAAGTTTGGGCACTGATGTTGGGCGATTAGGCCTGGCTCGCAGTCGGAGTTCCCAATTCATCCCAAAGGTTTGATGGGGTTGAGGTCAGGGCTCTGTGCAGGCCAGTCAAGTTCTTCCACACCAAACTCGACAAACCACTTCTGTAAGGACCACGCTTTGTGCACGTGGGCATTGTCATGCTGAAAAAGGGAAAGGGCCATCCCCAAACACAAAGTTAGAGGCATAGAATCGTCTTAGATGTCATTGTATGCTGTAGCGTTAAGATTTCCCTTCCCTGGAACTAAGGGGCCTAGCCCGAACCATGAAAAACAGCCCCAGATCGTTACAACACCATGTGGACATGCATGCTTTACATTGTGGGCCTATGGGGAGATAATTGTTCCATTTGTCGTGTGTCTTTCTAGAACAGGACTATGACACCATATTAAGATAACACACATATGTACTGTACGTTGCCTGTCCCTGTTGGTGTCGGTTCCTCAGGCGTCTGTGGTTTGTAGTTAGATTAGGTTCTGTCCTGGGTTTATAGTTGGAATGAGACGTTGCTGTCCTTATGTGCTTGTTTACCCTAGTTCTGAATGCCACCACAGGGCCGTACACACACACGCACACACACACACACACACACACACACACACACACACACACACACACACACACACACACACGCACGCACGCACGCACACACACACACGCACGCATGCACGCACGCACGCACGCACACACGCACGCACGCACGCACACACACACACACACACACACACACACACACACACACACACACACACACACGCCCACACACACGCCCACACACACGCCCACACACACACACACACACACATACACACACAAACACACACACACACACACACACACGCCCACACACACGCCCACACACACACACACACAAACACACACACACACACACACACACACACACACGCACACACACACACACACACACACACACGCACGCCCACACATACTCCTCCGCTCCGTACAAACATACACACGCACATGCCGGGCTGGCTCTCATCAGCGTTCGCCCCATTACCAGTGATAGGATGATGTATGAAGCAGACTTCAGAGACCCAACTGGTGTGTGCTTTGCTTTCTCCCCAGATAGAGGTCAGTTTAATTGTGCATTAAAGACCATGTGCTGGATCGTTTGTTGCATACGTAGGATGTTTACACATCCAGACCTCCTCTTAATTCCCATTGGACTTGGTCTAATTAATCTAGAAACAGCAACATGAAGCTCAACTTCATTAATTTTGGCAGCTCTCCTCTCCGCTCTCTAACACTCTGACTGGAGTTAATCACTAAACTAAAATAGAAATAGACAAGATACGGTATGTATGTATTCTTACACAATTTGTAAAAGAGGGTTAAGTCAAGACAACTTATAAAATATATTAAGTCAAGACAACTTCTAATAGAGGGTTAAGTCAACACAACTTGTAAAAGAGAATTAAGTCAAGACAACTTGTAAAAGAGGGTTAAGTCAACACAAATTGTGGAAGAGAATTAAGTCAAGACAACTTGTAAAAGAGGGTTAAGTCAACACAACTTGTAGACGAGAATTAAGTCAAGACAACTTGTAAAAGAGGGTTAAGTCAACACAAATTGTAAAAATATGTTAAGCGATTACACTGATCTGCATAGCTCAAAATATGTGGACATTTCTGAGCATTCACACATATCGCTTCCACGGTAATAAAGTGGCATGGTCGCAGACAGACCACGTAGACATCTCAAACAGCACCCCCATTCCCTATGTAGTCCACTACCTTTAACCAGGGCCCATGGTGCTCTACGTAGGTAAAAAGGGACACACCGTTTAGGACTCACCCTCACACTTTACACACCTAGGACGTGTCACAAATGACACCATATTGCCTACGTAGTGCCCTACTTTTAACCAGCGCCCCTTACATGGTGAATATAGTGAATAGGGTGTCATTTGGGATTCAACCTTACATCAATATGCATTGGGTCCTCGTTTTAACATCCTGCATATCCTTTGAGGGAAGGCAGCCTGGCGTGTATTTACACCTCTAGAAACAAGCCCAGTAACAGGGACACACCCCAGGCAGCCTTTAATAATACATGAACCACCTATTCTATAAGGAACACACACACACACACACACACACACCGATTAATTATGGAACAGACACACACACACACACAGCTATTCATTAAGGGAACAAACACCTCATACCGGCAACAAGCCACTGGCTTTGTGGTAAAGTCCTCCGTCCTCCCTGACGCTATTTGCATTTAAAGCCCCTGTTCCTCATCAGACTCACCGTAATTACTTTGCATGGTGGTCTGTCTGTGTGTTGATTGGCTAACTGTAGTTTTGCACGAGGCTAATTGTAAAGAGAGACTGGTCAACTCCGTTAAACAAATGAATGTGCTGTGAATGTGCCTTGCTTTGCCCAATGGGGTGAGTCCCAAATGGCTCCGTATTCCCTGGTAATTAACTACTTCTGGCCAGTGCCCCCCAAAAAGTAGTACACTATATCGGAAATAGGATTCCATGAGACGCACCCGTTAAATTAAACCGGTGACAATGCCCTTTTTCAAGGTCATTTTCATTCCTGTCACGGTTCAATTTCCTGTCATCCGGCTGGCAGATGTTGCAATTAAAAAGATTTTCTGGCCCACGCCTTGATTTCTCTTTTTACATTCCTAGTTAGCTTTTTAAACATAACAAACGTTAATTCATTTGAATATTATATGCATTTGATTTTGAGTCAATGAAAATGTGTCAGAGTAGAAACGTTGTGTGGTTTATTGGAAGACGTTAGCATTGCAGTTTTAATGAGGGGCGACATAACAGGGTGGAGATTTACCTGTGGAGCTGACCGACTTAAGACAACGGGCTGTGTGTGTGTGTGTGTGTGTGTGTGTGTGTGTGTGTGTGTGTGTGTGTGTGTGTGTGTGTGTGTGTGTGTGTGTGTATGTGTGTGTGTGTGTGTGTGTATGTGTGTGAGTGTGTATGTGTGTGTATGTGTGTGAGTGTTGTGACGTCACAAGAGGCTACACAGCTTTCAGCGGGATTGCTCAAGTAGTGCAAGGAGACAAGGTTCAAACAAAACAAGGATTTTATTATAGGTCTTGGGAAATTAACGAAAATATAACAAAATTCTGTTCTCTTGTGGCTCTTTAAGGGTTAACAGTTCAGGGATGTCTCTTCCACATCCAAAATCATAATTCTCACTCGCTCAGATAACTTTTCCCCAGCCTTACTGTAGTCCACGTTGCAGCTAGTGGCCAACCCAGCAAAAAGTCCTTCCAAATGTCTCTCACGTATTTCCACAGGTGCATATATCCAAAGGTGAGTATTTCCCAAAGGTAAGTATCTCCAAATCCTTATATTCCTCATGGAAGTGGACGTGCAGCACTCTTGTCCTCCAGAGAGCCCAGGTTGGAGACTGTGTCTCTTCACCCCCCACACACTCCCTCAGTGTGTCTCTTCCCTTCCCAAACCTTCAGCTCATCAGCTCCTCATTTGTTTCAGCTGCGTGGGAAGATTGGCCATAGAGGGGTGGAGTTCCCGACCATACCAGCAGATGGAGCCATAGCTGTCTGGGTTTGCAGCCACCTCAGGGGGATGTAACGTCCCTCCAGGACACAGCCTCTCGTGACATCACACATCCCCCTCCTCGGGATCGACGTCCTCGTCGGGGTAAAGGCAGCGAAGAAGGCATCACGCCGGGAGAGGGCGTCCGCATTGCCGTGGTGCTTGCCAGCCTGCTCTCTCTTCAACTCCTCCACCTCTAGGACCAGGGACTCAGCCTCCTGTTGTCTCTCCTTGAGTTTCTTACTGAACGCATCAGCCTTGGTTTTAGCAGAGTTTAGCTTCTGTTGAGCAGCTTTCAGTTCCTTCTCTCTCTCTGCCTCCGCATTCTTCATCTTGTTCTCCAACACCTTGTACTTCTCCTCTGCCTTCTTCTGGACCTCCTTACTACTGCGCAGGGTCTCCTCGCACTCCTCGATGGTCCTGCGCAGCCTCTCCAGCTCCTCCTGTTGCTTATGGAAGGAGCTCTGTTGGAGTTTAGCCTGGAGGATATCTAACTCTTCTGTCTTCATGTCTAACTGTTGCTTTAACAAACGATACCTCTCAGCGGTCCCCTTCAGACCAGACAGTTCTTTGTCCAGATTCTGTAGCTCCGTCTCTGTGTCGGTCTGGGCACCTGCCATCCCTATCAGAGCCCGGGCGGGAGTGAGTAATTCGGAGGATTGCACCGGAGCCTTCCCAGGATGAGTCTTGCCTCTCCGTTTCCGAGGTACTCGGGTTATCCTCTCCTGAGACTCTCTCCAGAGTGGGTAAAAGGCTGGGCAGTCTCGTCCAATTAGGACAGGGACGGGGAGGGAATCAACCACCCCCGCCGTCGTGTGTATGGTTCCCCGTGTGCTGGTCATTGTAAGTTCAGTAATGGGGTATTCTCTGGTGTCCCCATGGACACAGGAAACTGGGAGGACTTTCCCCGGGGTCAGACACGTTGGGCCCACCAAATCCTTACGCACCAGGGTGGCCCGGCTACCAGAATCCAGTAAGGCCTCCACATCATGGTGATTCACAGTTACCGGGCAGGTGGGGGGGTCGATCTGGGCCGCCATCTACGACTCCCAAGAGCGAGGCAAAACGGTGTGTGGGTGCTGAGCTGGAGGACTCCGCAGTGGGCATAGGTTCCTCGGCTGGTTTCCCACACTGCCAGGAGATATGTCCCATCTCCCCACACCGGTAACACTGTCGAGTTTCCCCCTCCTGGTGTACTCTTCTTGGACCCGCCTGGTTTCTGGCTCCCCCTGGAGCCGGGATAAGTCCTGACGTGGCTGGGTTCGAGACCTTGGGGTCCTTTGGACGGGTTCTTCCCATTTGTGGTGGGGCCGCACTCCTGGGGTCTTTTCGGGAAGCATTCAGCATCTCCGCTGTGGCCTGGTACTTTTCCACAGCTTCCACGGTCAGATCAGCCGTGGTCAAGGCCTGTTGACTGATGAACCGTTTTTGCCTCATAAGGCAGGGCGCGTGAGGTAACGATCCACCACAACGGCCTCCACCACCGCCGCTGCTGTATTCCTCTGCGGATCCAGCCATTTCCTTGCGATTCGGACAAGTTCATGCATCTGCGCCCGAGGAGGTTGGTCTGGTTGGAAGGTCCAGCCGTGAAAGCGCTGGGCCATACCAAACTTTGTGAGTCCATATCTGCTGAGGATCTCAGACTTCAGGGCATCATAGTCAGTAACCTGGTCAGGGCCCAGGTCCCGGACAGCATTCAGCGATTCCCCGGTTAGAAAGGGGGCTAACAGACCAACCCACTGTTGCTTGGGCCAGGCTTCCCTAGTGGCCGTGGCCTCAAATGCATGCAGGTATGCCTCAATGTCATCGGTAGCTCCCATCTTAGATATAAAGTCACTTGCCTTTATTGGGCGGGTATTTTGGACAACCCTCTGTCTCTGCAACTGCAATTCCTCTGCCTTCAGAAGGTTGGCTTTCTTTTGCTCCTCCAAGAGAGCCACGTTTGCTTGCATCTGGGCTTGCTGGCCAGCAACAAGGGCTTTCAATATGTCCTCCATTTCAGTCGGCGGGGAGCCTACGGCCAACTTGGAAAACTGGGTGATCAAACCTTCGGTATCCTCCTCTGACATGCACTATTAACGCTTGAGCGTGCCCGTATTCTCCACCATCTGTGACGTCACAGAGGCTACACAGCTTTCAGCGGGATTGCTCAAGTAGTGCAAGGAGACAAGGTTCAAACAAAACAAGGATTTTATTATAGGTCTTGGGAAATTAACGAAAATATAACAAAATTCTGTTCTCTTGTGGCTCTTTAAGGGTTAACAGTTCAGGGATGTCTCTTCCACATCCAAAATCATAATTCTCACTCGCTCAGATAACTTTTCCCCAGCCTTACTGTAGTCCACGTTGCAGCTAGTGGCCAACCCAGCAAAAAGTCCTTCCAAATGTCTCTCACGTATTTCCACAGGTGCATATATCCAAAGGTGAGTATTTCCCAAAGGTAAGTATCTCCAAATCCTTATATTCCTCATGGAAGTGGACGTGCAGCACTCTTGTCCTCCAGAGAGCCCAGGTTGGAGACTGTGTCTCTTCACCCCCCACACACTCCCTCAGTGTGTCTCTTCCCTTCCCAAACCTTCAGCTCATCAGCTCCTCATTTGTTTCAGCTGCGTGGGAAGATTGGCCATAGAGGGGTGGAGTTCCCGACCATACCAGCAGATGGAGCCATAGCTGTCTGGGTTTGCAGCCACCTCAGGGGGATGTAACGTCCCTCCAGGACACAGCCTCTCGTGACATCACAGTGTGTATGTGTGTGTGTGTGTGTGTGTGTGTGTGTGTGTGTGTGTGTATGTGTGTGTGTGTGTGTGTGTGTGTGTGTGTGTGTATGTGTGTGAGTGTGTGTGTGTATGTGTGTGTGTGTGTGTGTGTGTGTGTGTGTGTGTGTGTGTGTGTGTGTGTGTATGTGTGTGTGTGTGTGTGTGTGTGTGTGAGTGTGTATGTGTGTGTATGTGTGTGTGTGTGTGTGTGTGTGTGTGTGTGTGTGTGTGTGTGTGTGTGTGTGTGTGTGTGTGTGTGTGTGTGTGTGTGTGTGTGTGTGTGTGTGTGTGTGTGTGTGTGTGTGTGTGTGTGCGCGCGCCCACACAAGAGAGTTAAGACACAGCCATAACGTCAGAATGAGGTCAATGCAACCAGTTTTGCCCACTGGATTAGTGATGCTGTTAAATGTGAATACTAGTTACTATCTTGTGACAGTTAATGAGTATGACTCTCTTTGGAAACATCCTCCAAAAAGGTACAGCGTTATAAATGGAGAAAAAAACAAAACAAGTCTGCTTTTCCTTTTAAAAAAAATAAAAATACCCAGAAAGCACGAGCATTCTACACTTGAAAGACATGCAATTAAACCTGTATTTTAATTGGGATGCATGATTAGCTCGGTCCAAATCAGTAACATTACCACAAATCAACAGAGAAGAAAGAGGAGGATAGGTCAGCCTTTATCGGGTAAAAAAAAAGACGTATCCAAATGTAGATGAGATTAGATTAATCAGGATGTATTGTCCTTTGAGGCTGACAGATGACGCTGGAAGTGAAGAGCACGGGGTGGGGGGGGTATATCCCAAAAGGAACCCTATTCCCTCTATAGAGGGGCCTGGTCAAAAGTAGTGCACTATATTAGGGAATAGGGTGTTCTTTGGGACACACACCCCATGTTTAAAATAAAAAATAAAAAATGATATTCCAGCCTCATCAGCCCATGATTAGAAAAGGGGTTTATTATCATTGATTGATTGTGTATTTGCACTCTCATTGACAGTGAAAAATAATCCCCCCCCAAAAAAAACGTGTTCATTCTACGGTTGTGAGCGGAACTTTTTAAAGAGAGGTTAGCAGGGTTGTATTGTATTGACACGCCTTGATCATTATGGATTCTAGGTCTAAAACTTTGGCCTGTCGTTCAGTAATATTTAAACTGGCTGTCATCCGATATTGGAGATTAACAAGAAAGTTATTTACTGGTCCGTTGCATGTTTCTAAATGGCTTCATCTGTTCTAAAGGGTCGACAAAAAGCCCGGAAATCCACAGCACAGCACCCTATTTATAGAGCTGTTTAAACATGTAAGTTTGAGCTTGATCTTTTCTCACTCATTCTTTTAAAAGCACCTCAGCTTCTGTGTAAATGAAACAACTTCACAACAATACATCTCAGTGCAGGACCTAACAGATTTCAGTCAGGCATTAGTGGGGGGCAGCTCATAGTAATTTAGACAGCTCCTGTGTAAATGAAACAAACTTCATAAGAAGTTCTTCAGGTGAATAAAAACGTAAGTCGGCTCAAGGTTGGACTCACAGGAGACCCTAACAAACAGAACACTGCTGTCTCAAGTTAAAAACAGTTGCTAGGGACATAGAAGCAGAAACAGAACAGTAACCTCCAGCTCCAAGACCGATTTCAGTCAGGCTTTAGTGGGGGGCAGCTCGTAGTAATTCAGACAGGCAGCGCCTCTGTCAGCCGAGTCCTAGTCGGGTCCTCGGGGGGGGGGGCAATGGCCCAGCTGCAGGTTACTCAGTCTCAGGTATCACAATAACTAATCCAGATTATGCAGGAGGTTATTCTTACATTTTATAAACATGAAAATGAATAAATGTGTTTTAAAGTCTTCGGCGTCTCTTCAGTGCTGCAGTAGAATAGATAATAATACAATGAGTGAATCAGTCAAACTGTATTTATATATTTATATATAAAGCGCATCTCTTCCAACAAATGTATTGGTACGGTTACTAAGAGATACAATGAAGAGAGACATTCAAATAGTAAAACAGTAAAATAACAGTGACTATGAGAGAATAATGTAATAAATACAATAATAATATCATCTATAGGATTCTCTGTACTACACCCGTAGGGACCAAGTATGTAAATTGCAAAGTATTTTTCAATATGTGTCAGACCTCAGTAAAACTAGCTGACGCCGTTGTTGCCGGCTAATGGGGATCCTAATACATCCTGTCTCAGTTTCCTTCAGTAGACCTACACCTATAGGGACCAAGTCCTGGTTCAGTTTCCTTCAGTAGACCTACACCTATAGGGACCAAGTCCTGGTTCAGTTTCCTTCAGTAGACCTACACCTATAGGGACCAAGTCCTGGTTCAGTTTCCTTCAGTAGACCTACACCTATAGGGACCAAGTCCTGGTTCAGTTTCCTTCAGTAGACCTACTCCTATAGGGACCAAGTCCTGGTTCAGTTTCCTTCAGTAGACCTACACCTATAGGGACCAAGTCCTGGTTCAGTTTCCTTCAGTAGACCTACACCTATAGGGACCAAGTCCTGGTTCAGTTTCCTTCAGTAGACCTACTCCTATAGGGACCAAGTCCTGGTTCAGTTTCCTTCAGTAGACCTACTCCTATAGGGACCAAGTCCTGGTTCAGTTTCCTTCAGTAGACCTACTCCTATAGGGACCAAGTCCTGGTTCAGTTTCCTTCAGTAGACCTACACCTATAGGGACCAAGTCCTGGTTCAGTTTCCTTCAGTAGACCTACTCCTATAGGGACCAAGTCCTGGTTCAGTTTCCTTCAGTAGACCTACACCTATAGGGACCGAGTCCTGGTTCAGTTTCCTTCAGTAGACCTACTCCTATAGGGACCAAGTCCTGGTTCAGTTTCCTTCAGTAGACCTACACCTATAGGGACCAAGTCCTGGTTCAGTTTCCTTCAGTAGACCTACTCCTATAGGGACCAAGTCCTGGTTCAGTTTCCTTCAGTAGACCTACACCTATAGGGACCAAGTCCTGGTTCAGTTTCCTTCAGTAGACCTACTCCTATAGGGACCAAGTCCTGGTTCAGTTTCCTTCAGTAGACCTACACCTATAGGGACCAAGTCCTGGTTCAGTTTCCTTCTGTAGACCTACACCTATAGGGATCAAGTCCTGGTTCAGTTTCCTTCACTGGTGGAGATTAGGTGACAGACCCACCAGATCCCCCCTCCTCCCCCAGCGGAGCTCACTCTCTCTGGGGTACGTTTTAGGGTTTCCTGGGGGTTGGCCCAGAGCTACAGACAGTTTAAACAGTACGTTCTGAGACATGGGCCTTCCGACCCACATACTGACAATGAATCCAAAATGGCATCCTATCCCCTAAATAGTGCACTGCTGTCTGTGTGTGTGTGTGTGTGTGTGTGTGTGTGTGTGTGTGTGTGTGTGTGTGTGTGTGTGTGTGTGTGTTGGGTATCTACAGTACAGTTCAGTAAGCATGCTGAAAGGATCAACCTAAAAACTGTTAACATGAAAACAATACCATCCCTTAAGGGAAGGGTCCCAATGGACCAATGTGCTGGAAGAAAGAGATTTCTACCACAAACACAATACTAACCAAAGGAGAATTTGAAAGGGCAAGACAGAGTTGTAGAGAGAGACATCAAGAGAGAGAGAGCGAGAGAGAGAGGGGAGGAGGAGGATGAGGAGGAGGAGGAGGAGGAGGAGGAGGAGGAGAGAAGGCCAAGTAGAACAGTAGAAAGCTGGATCAGGGTCACCTTGTAAAACTAGATGCTCTAAAGTGTTTAATAAGAGTGATGTTGTGAAGAAGAGGAGGAGGAGGAGGAGGAGGAGGAGGAGGAGGAGGAGGAGAGGAGTAGGAGGAAGAGATGAGGAGGAGGAGGAGGAGGAGAGGAGGAGAGGAGGAGGAGGAAGAGATGAGGAGGAGGAGGAGGAGGAAAGGAGGAGAGGAGGAAAACTAGGAGGAGAGAGAGGAGGAGGAAGAGAGGAGGAGGAGGAGGAGAGGAGGAGAGTTGGAGTAGAGGAGGAGGAAGAGGAAGAGGAAGAGGAAGAGGAGGACAAGGAGGAGAGGAGGAGGAGGAAGAGAGGAGGAGGAAGAGATGAGGAGGAGGAGGAGGAGGAGGAGGAGGAGGAGGAGGAGGAGGAGGAGGAGAGGAGGAGGAAGAGATGAGGAGGAGGAGGAGAGGAGGAGAGGAGGAGGAGGAGGATAGGGAGGGAGGAAGATGAGGAGGAGGAGGAGGAGGAGAGGAGGAAGAGGAGGAAGAGGAGGAGGACGAGGAGGAGGAGAGGAGGAGGAGGAGGAGAGGAGGAAGAGGAGGAAGAGGAGGAGGACGAGGAGGAGAGAGAGGAGGAGGAAGAGAGGAGGAGGAGGAGAGGAGGAGAGTTGGAGTAGAGGAGGAGGAAGAGATGAGGGGGAGGAGGAGGAGAGGAGGAGGAAGACGAGGAGAAGGAAGAGGAAGAGGAGGACGAGGAGGAGAGGAGGAGGAGGAGGTCACACTCTCTTTTTTATGTTGTCTGTCCGCTTTCACATCAATAAATCAATTAATCAATCAATCGTGAAGGGGACAGATTATCCTTTAACCGTCTCTCTCTTCCCTCTCTCATCTCTGACAATAGCCTTCCTCAACTGAAAAAGAGAGAGAGAGATCGAGAGAGAGCGAGAGAGAGAACAGATGCCTTGTTGTCCTGCTCCTCCTCCCTGGAATGTAGGGACAGAAAGAAGAGAGATGCCTTCTTGACCTGCTCCTCCTCCCTCCTCCTCACTCCCTCACCTCCTCCATCTACCTATCCTCCCTCCATTAATCTCCTCTCCTCTCCTCTCCTCTCCTCTCCTCTCCTCTCCTCTCCTCTCCTCTCCTCTCCTCTCCTCTCCTCTCCTCTCCTCTCCCTCTCTCTCCCTCCTCTCCTCTCCTCTCCTCTCCTCTCCTCTACTCTCCCCCTCCCTCTCCTCTCCTCTCCTCTCCTCTCCTCTCCTCTCCTCTCCTCTCCTCTCCTCTCCCTCTCCTCTCCTCTCCTCTACTTACCCCTCCCTCTCCTCTCCTCTCCTCTCCTCTCCTCTCCTCTCCTCTCCTCTCCTCTCCTCTCCTCTCCTCTCCTCTGAACCAGAGCGGAGCGGGAGCGGAGCGAGAAGCGGAGCGTGCCCAATTTGACTGGAGTGTGGCGCGAGATTCACAAAGGCTGGATCGTCGGCCTTCTCGCCCGCTCCAATTTCGCAAGAGCAAGAGACGGAGTGAGGTGATGTAGCGTCCACAACTAACGAATTTTCCATTCTAAGTAAGTCACAGCCTGTATGCGCAATTTACAGACTGTTTATGTTTGAATCAAACTAAATGTTGTTTAAATGCTGAGCGTTTTATGTCCCTGCCAGTCTACTGAGTGGCGCAGTGGTCTAAGGCACTGCATCGCAGTGCTAACTGTGCCACTAGAGATCCTGGTTCGAATCCAGGCTCTGTCGCAGCCGGCCGCGACCGGGAGACTCATGGGCGGCGCACAATTGGCCCAGTGTCGTCCAGGGTAGGGGAAGGAATGGCCGGCAGGGATGTAGCGCAGTTGATAGAGCATGGCGTTTGCAACGCCAGGGTTGTGGGTTCGATTCCCACGGGGGGCCAGTATAAAAAAATATATATATATAATAAATAAATAAATTATTCACCAACTGTAAGTCGCTCTGGATAAGAGTGTCTGCTAAATGACTAAAATGTAAAAAAATATATATATGTCAAAATGTACTGTGTTGCACTCGCTAATGATTCACAATGTATTTTTGTTGTTGTCTATAGCCTTGAAATAATTGTAATAATATAGCCTAAATAATTCATTTTTTGTTCCTTCTTAGGCTCCCTGTCTGGCTCCTGACCTATTTAGGGTGTTTATATGCTGTTTAATACCACATGTAGCCTATTTGAAATGATATGCACTTCTTTCATTCACCTTTTCATGTTTATTCAAATACTTTTCATTCAATACTTCAAAACCAAATGGTAGGTCCAGATAGTCACAAAAATAGATGGGTGTTGGTTAAATTGTGATTTTAATGAATGGAGCAAAATTTGGAGCGCGGAGTGGTTTTTAGCGAAGCGGTTGGAATGGAGCGCTGAGGGGGATTTCAACTCCGCTCACATGCTCTGTTCTGAACCCAGTCGGAACAGGTTATGATATGCCAGGGCAGCTCCACAATAACACATAAACACACACACAACGCTACGCTAGGGCATCTCCACAATAACACATAAACACACACACACAACGCTACACTAGGGCATCTCCACAATAACACATAAACACACACACACAACGCTACGCTAGGGCAGCTCCACATATACACACAAACACACACACAACGCTACACTAGGGCATCTCCACAATAACACATAAACACACACACACAACGCTACGCTAGGGCATCTCCACAATAACACATAAACACACACACACAACGCTACACTAGGGCATCTCCACAATAACACACACACACACACACAACGCTACGCTAGGGCATCTCCACAATAACACATAAACACACACACAACGCTACGCTAGGGCATCTCCACAATAACACATAAACACACACACAACGCTACGCTAGGGCATCTCCACAATAACACATAAACACACACACACAACGCTACGCTAGGGCATCTCCACAATAACACATAAACACACACACAACGCTACGCTAGGGCATCTCCACAATAACACATAAACACACACACAACGCTACGCTAGGGCATCTCCACATATACACACACACACACACACACACAACGCTACGCTAGGGCAGCTCCACATATACACACACACACAACGCTACGCTAGGGCATCTCCACATAAACACATAAACACACACACAACGCTACGCTAGGGCAGCTCCACAATAACACATAAACACACACACACAACGCTACGCTAGGTCATCTCCACATAAACACATAAACACACACACACAACGCTACGCTAGGGCATCTCCACATAAACACATAAACACACACACACAACGCTACGCTAGGGCATCTCCACATAAACACATAAACACACACACACAACGCTACGCTAGGGCATCTCCACAATAACACATAAACACACACACAACGCTACGCTAGGACATCTCCACAATAACACATAAACACACACACACAACGCTACGCTAGGGCATCTCCACAATAACACATAAACACACACACAACGCTACGCTAGGACATCTCCACAATAACACATAAACACACACACACAACGCTACGCTAGGGCATCTCCACAATAACACATAAACACACACACAACGCTACGCTAGGACATCTCCACAATAACACATAAACACACACACAACGCTACGCTAGGGCATCTCCACATAAACACATAAACACACACACACAACGCTACGCTAGGGCATCTCCACAATAACACATAAACACACACACACAACGCTACGCTAGGGCATCTCCACATAAACACACATAAACACACACACAACGCTACGCTAGGGCATCTCCACAATAACACACACACACAACGCTACGCTAGGGCATCTCCACATAAACACACATAAACACACACACAACGCTACGCTAGGGCATCTCCACATAAACACATAAACACACACACAACGCTACGCTAGGGCAGCTCCACATAAACACACACACACAACGCTACACTAGGGCATCTCCACATAAACACATAAACACACACACACAACGCTACACTAGGGCATCTCCACATAAACACATAAACACACACACACAACGCTACGCTAGGGCATCTCCACATAAACACATAAACACACACACAACGCTACGCTAGGGCAGCTCCACATAAACACACACACACAACGCTACGTTAGGGCAGCTCCACAATAACACATAAACACACACACACAACGCTGCGCTAGGACATCTCCACAATAACACATAAACACACACACACACAACGCTACGCTAGGACAGCTCCACAATAACACATAAACACACACACACACGCTGCGCTAGGACATCTCCACAATAACACATAAACACACACACACACAACGCTACGCTAGGACAGCTCCACAATAACACATAAACACAAACACAACGCTATGCTAGGGCAGCTCCACATATACACACAAACACACACACAACGCTGCGCTAGGACATCTCCACAATAACACATAAACACACACACACACAACGCTACACTAGGGCAGCTCCACATATACACATAAACACACACACAACGCTACGCTAGGGCAGCTCCACAATAACACATAAACACACACACAACGCTACACTAGGACAGCTCCACATAAACACACACACACAACGCT
>NW_025535071.1:45000-57500 GCF_020615455.1 Coregonus clupeaformis
CCGTATACAGCAATGTTTCTTTAGTATGAGGCCTCAGCGGAATGAGCCCTTGGGTGAGGAACATGTTAAGTATAATGAAATACTGTGTATAGAAAACCAGCAGAATGAATCCCTGCTTTTAGAATCCCAGTAGAATGAATCACTGCTTATAGAATCCTAGTAGAATGAATCCCTGCTTATAGAATCATAACAGAATGAATCACTACTTATAGAATCCCAGTAAAATGAATCCCTGCTTATAGAATCCCAGCAGAATGAATCCCTGCTTATAGAATCCCAACTGAATGAATCCCTGCTTTTAGAATCCCAGTAGAATGAATCACTGCTTATAGAATCATAGTAAAATGAATCACTGCTTATAGAATCCCAGCAGAATGAATCCCTGCTTTTAGAATCCCAGTAGAATGAATCACTGCTTGTAGAATCCTAGTAGAATGAATCCCTGCTTATAGAATCATAGTATAATTAATCACTACTTATAGAATCCCAGTAGAATTAATCCCTGCTTATAGAATCCCAGCAGAATGAATCCCTGCTTTTAGAATCCAAGTAGAATGAATCACTGCTTATAGAATCCTAGTAGAATGAATCCCTGCTTTTAGAATCATAGTAGAATTAATCACTACTTATAGAATCCCAGTAGAATGAATCCCTCCTTACAGAATCCCAGCAGAATGAATCCCTGCTTTTAGAATCCAAGTAGAATGAATCACTGCTTATAGAATCCTAGTAGAATGAATCCCTGCTTATACAATCATAGTAGAATGAATCACTACTTATAGAATCCCAGTAGAATGAATCCCTGCTTATAGAATCCCAGCAGAATGAATCCCTGCTTTTAGAATCCAAGTAGAATGAATCACTGCTTATAGAATCCTAGTAGAATGATTCCCTGCTTTTAGAATCCCAGTAGAATGAATCCCTGTTTATAGAATCCTAGTAGAATGAATCCCTGCTTATAGAATCCTAGTAGAATGAATCCCTGCTTATAGAATCCCAGTAGAATGAATCCCTGCTTTTAGAATCCCAGTAGAATGAATCCCTGCTTATAGAATCCTAGTAGAATGAATCCCTGCTTATAGAATCCTAGTAGAATGAATCCCTGCTTATAGAATCCCAGTTGAATGAATCCCTGCTTATAGAATCATAGTAGAATGAATCACTACTTATAGAATCCCAGTAGAATGAATCCCTGCTTATAGAATCCCAGCAGAATGAATCCCTGCTTTTAGAATCCAAGTAGAATGAATCACTGCTTATAGAATCCTAGTAGAATGAATCCCTGCTTTTAGAATCCCAGTAGAATGAATCCCTGCTTATAGAATCCTAGTAGAATGAATCCCTGCTTATAGAATCCTAGTAGAATGAATCCCTGCTTATAGAATCCCAGAATAATGAATCCCTGCTTGTATAATCCCAGTAGAATGAATCCCTGCTTATAGAATCCTGGTAGAATGAATCCCTGCTTATATAATCCTAGTAGAATGAATCCCTGCTTATAGAATCCCAGTAGAATGAATCCCTGCTTATAGAATCATAGTAGAATGAATCCCTGCTTTTAGAATCCAAGTAGAATGAATCCCTGCTTATAGAATCCCAGTAGAATGAATCCCTGCTTTTAGAATCCCAGTAGAATGAATCCCTGCTTATAGAATCCTAGTAGAATGAATCCCTGCTTATAGAATCCTAGTAGAATGAATCCCTGCTTATAGAATCCCAGTAGAATGAATCCCTGCTTATAGAATCCTAGTAGAATGAATCCCTGCTTATAGAATCCCAGTGGAATGAATCCCTGCTTATAGAATCCCAGTAGAATGAATCCCTGCTTATAGAATCCCAGCAGAATGAATCCCTGCTTATAGAATCCTAGTAGAATGAATCACTGCTTATAGAATCCCAGTAGAATGAATCCCTGCTTATAGAATCCCAGTAGAATGAATCCCTGCTTATAGAATCCCAGTAGAATGAATCACTACTTATAGAATCCCAGCAGAATGAATCACTACTTATAGAATCCCAGTAGAATGAATCCCTGCTTATAGAATCCCAGCAGAATGAATCACTACTTATAGAATCCCAGCAGAATGAATCACTACTTATAGAATCCCAGTAGAATGAATCCCTGCTTCCAAATTGGTCTACACGGACAAGTTCTGGCCTGGTTTAGATCCTACCTGTCGGAAAGATATCAGTTTGTCTCTGTGAATGGTCTGTCCTCCGACAAATCAACTGTACATTTCGGTGTTCCTCAAGGTTCCGTTTTAGGACCACTATTGTTTTCACTATATATTTTACCTCTTGGGGATGTTATTCGAAAACATAATGTTAACTTTCACTGCTATGCGGATGACACACAGCTGTACATTTCAATGAAGCATGGTGAAGCCCCAAAATTGCCCTCGCTAGAAGCCTGTGTTTCAGACATAAGGAAGTGGATGGCTGAAAACTTTTTACTTTTAAACTCGGACAAAACAGAGATGCTTGTTCTAGGTCCCAAGAAACAAAGAGATCTTCTGTTAAATCTGACAATTCATCTTGATGGTTGTAAAGTCGTCTCAAATAAAACTGTGAAGGACCTAGGCGTTACTCTTGACCCTGATCTCTCTTTTGACGAACATATCAAGACTGTTTCAAGGACAGCTTTTTTCCATCTACGTAACATTGCAAAAATCAGAAATTTTCTGTCCAAAAATGATGCAGAAAAATTAATCCATGCATTTGTTACTTCTAGGTTAGACTACTGCAATGCTCTATTTTCCGGCTACCCGGATAAAGCACTAAATAAACTTCAGTTAGTGCTAAATACGGCTGCTAGAATCCTGACTAGAACCAAGAAATTTGATCATATTACTCCAGTGCTAGCTTCCCTACACTGGCTTCCTGTTAAGGCAAGGGCTGATTTCAAGGTTTTACTGTTAACCTATAAAGCGTTACATGGGCTTGCTCCTACCTATCTTTCCGAGTTGGTCCTGCCGTACATACCAATACGTACGCTATGGTCACAAGACGCAGGCCTCCTAATTGTCCCTAGAATTTCTAAGCAAACAGCGGGAGGCAGGGCTTTCTCCTATAGATCTCCATTTTTATGGAACAGTCTGCCTACCCATGTGAGAGACGCAGACTCGGTCTCAACCTTTAAGTCTTTACTGAAGACTTATCTCTTCAGTAGGTCATATGATTGAGTGTAGTCTGGCCCAGGAGTGTGAAGGTGAACGGAAAGGCTGGAGCAACGAACAGCCCTTGCTGTCTCTGCCGGGCCGGTTCCCCTCTCCACTGGGGTTCTCTGCCTCTAACCCTGTTGCAGGGGCTGAGTCACTGGCCTGCTGGTGCTCTTTCATGCCGTCCCTGGGGGTGCGTCACTTGAGTGGGTTGAGTTACTGACGTGATCTTCCTGTCTGGGTTGGCGCCCTCCCCCCTTGGTTTGTGCTGTGGTGGAGACCTCTGTGGGCTATACTCGGCCTTGTCTCAGGATTGTAAGTTGGTGGTTGGGGATATCCCTCTAGTGGTGCGGGGGCTGTGCTTTGGCGGAGTGGGTGGGGTTATATCCTTCCTGTTTGGCCCTGTCCGGGGTTTCTTCGGATGGGGCCACAGTGTCTCCGGACCGCTCCTGTCTCAGCCTCCAGTATTTATGCTGCAGTAGTTTATGTGTCGGGGGGCTGGGGTTAGTTGGTTATACCTGGAGTACTTCTCCTGTCTTATCCAGTGTCCTGTGTGAATTTAAGTATGCTCTCTCTAATTCTCTCGTTCTCTCTTTCTCTCTGAGAACCTGAGCCCTAGGACCATACGTCAGGACTACCGGGCATGATGACACCTTGCTGTCCCCAGTCCGCCTGGCCTTGCTGCTATTCCAGTTTCAACTGTTCTGCCTGCGGCTACGAAACCCCTACCTGTCCCAGACCTGCTGTTTTCAACTCTAAATGATCGGCTATGAAAAGCCAACTGAGAGACCTGAGCCCTAGGACCATACGTCGGGACTACCGGCCGTGGTGACTCCTTGCTGTCCCCAGTCCGCCTGGCCTTGCTGCTATTCCAGTTTAAACTGTTCTGCCTGCGGTTATGGAACCCCTACCTGTCCCAGACCTGCTGTTTTAAACTCTAATGATCGGCTATGAAAAGCCAACTGAGATTTATTCCTGATTATTATTTGACCATGCTTGTCACTTATGAACATTTTTGAACATCTTGGCATGGTTCTGTTATAATCTCCACCCGGCACAGCCAGAAGAGGACTGGCCACCCCTCATAGCCTGGTTCCTCTCTAGGTTTCTTCCTAGGTTTTGCCTTTCTAGGGAGTTTTTCCTAGCCACCGTGCTTCTACACCTGCATTACTAGCTGTTTGGGGTTTTAGGCTGGGTTTCTGTACAGCACTTCGAGATATTAGCTGATGTAAGAAGGGCTATATAAAATAAAATTGATTGATTGATATAGAATCCTAGTAGAGTGAATCACTTTTATAGAATCCCAGCAGAATGAATCCCTGCTTATAGAATCCCAGTAGAATGAATCACTTCTTCACTGCCAACATCGACTTGCGTTGACATCCTACTGCTACACAAAGAAACGCACACACACTCCGTATAAAGCAATGTTTCTTTAGTATGAGGCCTCAGCGGAATGCGCCCTTGGGTGAGGAACATGTTGTGTTTACTGATCAGGCTCCTAATGAGAGAGAGAGGGAACCCAAAAAGCTGCTTCTTCCTCGTTCAGATTCACATACACGCACACACACTCCCTCATTCATATTCTTTCTCACACACACACACACACCATACACACTTCCTCATTCAGAGAACGGAGAGGAGTAGGAGAAGATTCCTGCATCATTAAACACCCGGGGCCTCGCTGTATTGATCACCTCTACTACATCCAATCAAATACTAACAAACACCTTCACACACACACACATACTGTACTTCTATATGCAGAGAGAGAGAGAGAGAGAGAGAGAGAGACAGAGAGAGAGAGAGAGAGAGAGAGAGAGAGAGAGAGAGAGAGAGAGAGAGAGAGAGAGAGAGAGAGAGAGAGAGAGAGAGAGAGAGAGAGACAGAGAGAGAGAGACAGAGAGAGAGAGAGAGAGAGAGAGAGAGAGAGAGAGAGAGAGAGAGAGACAGAGAGAGAGAGAGAGAGAGAGAGAGAGAGAGAGACAGAGAGGCAGAGCGAGAGAGAGAGAGAGAGAGAGAGAGAGAGAGAGAGAGAGAGAGAGAGAGAGAGAGAGAGAGAGAGAGAGAGAGAGAGAGAGACAGAGCAAATGAAGAACAGGTATGTACGTAGCCATGCACTGTTGGACTCCCTAAGCTTCACCCTTCTCTATGATAGCGTCCTGGGGAAGAAGCTTGTAAGGGGTAATACATATTCAACAGGCATTGGATGGATGGTATGGTAGATCAGCTGGATAAACTCTGCCCTTCAGTCCCTGCCCTGGGTGAACATTGGTTTGTAGTTAGCACACACACAAGTAGCGTACGAAACTACAGGAACCTTGGCTGCAGCCTGATTAATGGTTATATACACAAAGATGAGGGAGTTGCAGTCACACACACTAACATGTGAATACATACACACACACACATGAATACACACACACACGTGAATACACACACTCACATGTGAATACACACACATACACATGAATACACACACACGTGAATACACACACTCACATGTGAATACACACACTCACATGTGAATACACACACATACACGTGAATACACACACATGTGAATACACACACTCATACGTGAATATACACACTCACATGTGAACACACACACACACACACACGTGAATACACACACTCACATGTGAATACACACACGTGAATACACACACTCACATGTGAATACACACACTCACATGTGAATACACACACATACACGTGAATACACACACTCGCATGTGAACACACACACACACACACACACACACACACACGCGTGAATAGACACACAGACACTATAACCAGACAGACTTAATTCTGCAGTAGATGGTGGATCTCTAATCGGCATTAAGCAGGAGGGTCATGGAGGGTCTTTGTGTCGTTGACTCCTCGTGCTCCTGAGCCGAGCGCCAGACCTTCGCAACATCCCAAATGACACCTTATTCCCTTTATAGTGCACTACTTCTGACCAGGTCCCATAGGGTATAGGGTTCCATTTGGGACGCATGCCTTGCTAGCATCCTGTCACTGCTGAATAACTTTAAGCTGTTCGCCACTAACCCACATCTCTGTGTTTATCTTGTTAAAATTAATTTCACCACAGGCTAATCGAGATTATCAACTACAGACAAAATCAAGACCAGACCCTCCAACACCACCTATCCTCCTTCTCAAAAGAAGACCGGACCCTGTCCTCCAACAGCCCCTATCCTCCTTCTCAAAAGAAGACCCTCCAACACCCCCTATCCTCCTCCTCAAAAGAAGACCAGACCCTCCAACACCCCCTATCCTCCTCCTCAAAAGAAGACCAGACCCTCCAACACCCCCTATCCTCCTTCTCAAAAGAAGACCCTCCAACAGCCCCTATCCTCCTTCTCAAAAGAAGACCAGACCCTCCAACAGCCCCTATCCTCCTTCTCAAAAGAAGACCCTCCAACACCCCCTATCCTCCTCCTCAAAAGAAGACCAGACCCTCCAACACCACCTATCCTCCTTCTCAAAAGAAGACCAGACTCTCCAACACCCCCTATCCTTCTCAAAAGAAGACCAGACCCTCCAACACCACCTATCCTCCTTCTCAAAAGAAGACCGGACCCTGTCCTCCAACAACCCCTATCCTCCTTCTCGAAAGACCAAACCCTCCAACAACCCCTATCCTCCTTCTCAAAAGAAGACCAGACCCTGTCCTCCAACAGCCCCTATCCTCCTTCTCAAAAGAAGACCAAACCCTCCAACACCACATATCCTCCTTCTCAAAAGAAGACCCTCCAACACCACCTATCCTCCTTCTCAAAAGAAAACCAGACCCTCCAACAGCCCCTATCCTCCTTCTCAAAAGAAGACCCTCCAACAGCCCCTATCCTCCTTCTCACAAGAAGACCCTCCAACACCCCCTATCCTCCTTCTCAAAAGAAGACCCTCCAACAGCCCCTATCCTCCTTCTCAAAAGAAGACCAGACCCTCCAACAGCCCCTATCCTCCTTCTCAAAAGAAGACCAGACCCTCCAACAGCCCCTATCCTCCTTCTCAAAAGAAGACCAGACTCTCCAACACCCCCTATCCTTCTCAAAAGAAGACCAGACCCTCCAACACCACCTATCCTCCTTCTCAAAAGAAGACCGGACCCTGTCCTCCAACAACCCCTATCCTCCTTCTCGAAAGACCAAACCCTCCAACAACCCCTATCCTCCTTCTCAAAAGAAGACCAGACCCTGTCCTCCAACAGCCCCTATCCTCCTTCTCAAAAGAAGACCAAACCCTCCAACACCACATATCCTCCTTCTCAAAAGAAGACCCTCCAACACCACCTATCCTCCTTCTCAAAAGAAAACCAGACCCTCCAACAGCCCCTATCCTCCTTCTCAAAAGAAGACCCTCCAACAGCCCCTATCCTCCTTCTCACAAGAAGACCCTCCAACACCCCCTATCCTCCTTCTCAAAAGAAGACCCTCCAACAGCCCCTATCCTCCTTCTCAAAAGAAGACCAGACCCTCCAACAGCCCCTATCCTCCTTCTCAAAAGAAGACCAGACCCTCCAACAGCCCCTATCCTCCTTCTCAAAAGAAGACCCTCCAACAGCCCCTATCCTCCTTCTCAAAAGAAGACCAGACCGTCCAACAGCCCCTTTCCTCCTCCTCAAAAGAAGACCAGACCCTCCAACAGCCCCTATCCTCCTTCTCAAAAGAAGACCAGACCCTCCAACAGCCCCTATCCTCCTTCTCAAAAGAAGACCAGACACTCCAACAGCCCCTATCCTCCTTCTCAAAAGAAGACCAGCCCCTCCAACAGCCCCTATCCTCCTTCTCAAAAGAAGACCAGACCCTCCAACAGCCCCTATCCTCCTCCTCAAAAGAAGACAGCTTCTGGATATGTCCTCTAAGAGATTCACCACGAAAAACACTAAGTCTCAATCAATACTTGTTACGAGCCGCCGATCCTGTTTGTTTTGTTGAAGGCCTCTTTCTACTGGGGTCTCTGTGAAATGACTCATCATGGAGGGATGAGGGGATAGAGAGAAGGGGACAATACAGTTTTGGGATATTAATCACGCTTAGAGGGCAGGCAGGTAATTGGGGCCTACACGCGAGGAGACTCACACACACGAACGAGAAGACGCACGGACGCCCACACACATGTCCAACACAGACAAAACACAAACATAAAAATACACACACACACACACACACAAACAACACACGTTAACACGCAAACACACACACACACACACACACACAAGCATGAGGAGTGGACCCTATCTTCAGACTGGCGGTTAACCAGGGAGACACATGAGGAGTGGACCCTGTCTTCAGACTGGCGGTTAACCAGGGAGACACATGAGGAGTGGACCCTGTCTTCAGACTGGCGGTTAACCAGGGAGACACATGAGGAGTGGACCCTGTCTTCAGACTGGCGGTTAACCAGGGAGACACATGAGGAGTGGACCCTGTCTTCAGACTGGCGGTTAACCAGGGAGACACATGAGGAGTGGACCCTGTCTTCAGACTGGCGGTTAACCAGGGAGACCCATGAGGAGTGGACCCTGTCTTCAGACTGGCGGTTAACCAGGGAGACACATGAGGAGTGGACCCTGTCTTCAGACTGGCGGTTAACCAGGGAGACACATGAGGAGTGGACCCTGTCTTCAGACTGGCGGTTAACCAGGGAGAGGTACAGAATGGGAACAACACTCACTGTCAACAGATGGGATGCAAAATTACTCTCCCGCCTCCTCTCCCTCCTCCTCTCCTCCTCCCTCCTCCCCCATCCCCTATGCCCTCCTCCTCTCCCTCCTCCTCCCTCCTCCCTCCTCCCCCATCCCCTATGCCCTCCTCCTCTCCTCCTCCCTCCTCTCCCTCCTCCTCTCCCTCCTCCTCTCCCTCCTCCCTCCTCCCCCCATCCCCTATGCCCTCCTCCTCTCCCTCCTCCTCTCCTCCTCCCTCCTCCCCCATCCCCTATGCCCTCCTCCTCTCCTCCTCCCTCCTCCCTCCTCCTCTCCCTCCTCCCTCCTCCCCCATCCCCTATGCCCTCCTCCTCTCCCTCCTCCTCTCCCTCCTCCCTCCTCCCCCATCCCCTATGCCCTCCTCCTCTCCTCCTCCCTCCTCCCCCATCCCCTATGCCCTCCTCCTCTCCTCCTCCCTCCTCCCCCCATCCCCTATGCCCTCCTCCTCTCCCTCCTCCTCTCCCTCCTCCCTCCTCCCCCATCCTCTATGCCCTCCTCCTCTCCCTCCTCCTCTCCCTCCTCCCTCCTCCCCCCATCCCCTATGCCCTCCTCCTCTCCCTCCTCCTCTCCCTCCTCTCCCTCCTCCCCCATCCCCTATGCCCTCCTCCTCTCCCTCCTCCTCTCCCTCCTCCCTCCTCCCCCATCCCCTATGCCCTCCTCCTCTCCCTCCTCCTCTCCTCCTCCCTCCTCCCCCATCCCCTATGCCCTCCTCCACTTCTCCCTCCATCCTCCCCTCCTCCATTTGAATCATCTCCTGTTTTCATGGGGTCCTTAGCAGCGGTCGTCAGTGAATGCAGTAGGTGCCCTTGGCTGTGCCTGATCGATATTTAACAAAGGCGTTTTGGAAGGACCTTCTATTAACGTGACCAATTGTGACGTGCCGTAAAAATCGGGCGGGCCGGCCGCAACCCACTTAACCTTGCCCCACTTAGCTCTCTCTGTCTAATACACACAGACACACACAAACGCAAACTCAAACACACACACATCCACATTTAGGAAAGGTGTACCTCGCTCAGCAGTTTTATAGATAAAGGGAAGGTCTTCACGCTCGCCGGATGGACCGACACGATAGAACCCAGATTAGTGATTTAATAGGCTGACGTTGCGCCAAATGCGTTGCGCTGTTGCCAGGGCGACCGACCAGGCTGACCTTGAGTGTGAGTGTGCTGCTGCGGTGAGGTGGTTTATGGTTGAAAAGGAGCTATGATGCTACTCTCTCCATCTCTCTCTCTCTCTCTCTCTCTCTCTCTCTCTCTCTCTCGCTCTCTGTCTCTCTCTCTCTCTCTCTCGCTCTCTGTCTCTCTCTCTCTCTCTCTCTCTCTCTCTCTCTCTCTCTCTCTCTCTCTCTCTCTCTCTCTCTTGTCTCTCTCTCTCTCTCTCTCTCTCTCTCTCTCTCTCTCTCTCTCTCTCTCTCTCTCTCTCTCTCTCTCTCTCTCTCTCTCTCTCTCTCTCTCTCTCTCTCTCTCTCTCTCTCTCTCTCTCTCTCTCTCTCTCTCTCTCTCTCTCTCTCTCTCTCTCTCTCTCTCTCTCTCTCTCTCTCTCTATCTCTCTCTCTCTGTCAAAAACAAACACAAAAACAAGTGTATCGGTCCAGAACTGTACAGGCCATCAGTTGGTACACTCCTTTCTCTCTATCGCTCTCACTCTCTTTCTCTCTCTCTCTCTCTCTCTCTCTGTTTCTCTCTCTCTGCCTCTCTCTCTGTCTCTGTCTATTTCTCTCTCTCACTGCGCTGCTGATAGCAAGCCGGTAATAAGCACTTCAAAGCAAAGGTCTAGCTGTCAAATTCTGTTCAATTAGATATGAGGTGTATTGATGCTGGGGAGCTGAGTCTCCTGGGGTTGATTTTATTTGGTTGACCTGGTTCAGCACAGACAGGCGGACGGACTGAAGGACGGACGGCTGGACAGACTGAACATTGAAGGAGGAAGCTTTATAAAGTTTATGATGACAATTGGTGTTAGGCAGTTAGGAGAATACATAAAAGATTCTTCATCTTTCAAGATAAAAAGAAGACTCGCATATTGGTTTACTGCATCAAAATATTTTCCAATTGTGAAAAAAATAAGATATTGCAGCTTGTGTGGAGGGAGGCAAAACAGCCAAAAGCCAATAAACAGGTTTTCCTTTTTCATCTTTGATATACTAGATCCCATCGGCAGTGGGAGGTAGTACCTACCCGGTCCCCTCTTACCTGGTCTGCGTCCCAAATGGCAACCCTATTCCCTTAACAGTGCACTACTTTTGGACCGGGGCCCATACAGGCCATTTGGGACGCAGCCCTTGAAGTAGGTTTCTACCACTACTGCTGTACTGTTGTTTTCTGTTCTGAAGACGTCTGCAGGTTCAGACAAATACTAAAAAACAACAACAACAACAACAACAACAACACAGTTAGTAACTGACAGAACAGCTCTATATCCGCCATCGCTGGCTGATGTCCTTCCGAGTGGCGCAGTGGTCTAAGGCACTGCATTGCAGTGCTAGCTGTGCCACTAGAGATCCTGGTTTGAATCCAGGCTCTGTCGTAGCCGACCGGGAGACCCACGGGGCGGCGCACAATTCGTCCAGGGTAGGGGAGGGAATGGCCGGCAGGGATGTAGCTCAGTTGGTAGAGCATGGTGTTTGCAACGCCAGGGTTGTGGGTTTGATTCCCACGGGGGGCCAGTATATAAAATAAATAATATATGCACTCACTAACTGTAACTTGCTCTGGATAAGAGCGTCTGCTAAATGACTAAAATGTCAGTGGAGACTGGAGCAATGTCTCTGGGATCTGAACCGAACACACTCACTGGCTGTTACCTATATAGTGTACTACTTTTTGACCAGGCCGATAGGGAAGATGTTCACTATGTAGGCAACAGGAGGATATTTTGGGACACAGCCACTGTGGTCCGTCACCACATCCTCTTACAGGCCTGTTATCTGTCAGCCAAGGCGTCTAACCAAACCAGGCAACCAAACTATTGAAAAGGTGAAAGTCTGATGTCCCGTGGGGACTGTAGCATAGAGAGATGAAATATATCTCTCTGTGATCTGCGCTAAACATACTGTAGGCCTACTCACTGTATCGCTAGGCTGCTAGTTTACCCATCCCCCCTGCAGCCAAACTATTGAAAGGAGGAGGCAGAGCGACCCCTCTGACTTCTAGGGTTTTATTCTTTATCTAATGCTCAATAGATGCTGTTGCCTCTCCTCTCTCTCCTCTCCGGCTGAGAAGGGCTGAATAATACTGCAGGGATTATGGAGACTGCAATATGCTCTCTCTGTGCGTTCGCCGCATAAAAAAAAAATACATTTCATAAAACCTGTGTATCGGATTAAAATATTTCTCTTCTCACAACCCCTGTGGCACAATAACTGGGTGTGAACGCTAGGCTCAATGGCTGTCCTGAACTTTTTGAAGTAGGCTCTTTTCCCCTTTTGTCTCACACTTCTATTTTGGAGTTAAGGCTTTAGTGAAATGATTCAGAGCCTGCGTCCCAAAAGGCACCCTATTCCCTAGTGCGCTATTTAGGGAATGGCTGTGGTCAAAAGCAGTTCACTAGGAACAGGGTGCCATTTTTGGGACGCGCACAGAGTTTTAGCACAAAACTGCAGCTTTGCAACGCAATTTTCC
>NW_025535071.1:62500-123607 GCF_020615455.1 Coregonus clupeaformis
GAGTGGCCAGACGGAAGCCACTCCTCAGTAAAAGGCACATGACAGCCCGATTGGAGATGCCCAAAAAGCACCTAAAGGACTCTCAGACCATGAGAAACAAGATTCTCTGGTCTGATGAAACCAAGATTGAACTCTTTGGCCTGAATGCCAAGCGTCACGTCTGGAAGATACCTGGTACCATCCCTACGGTGAAGCATGGTGGTGGCAGCATCATGCTGTGGGGATGTTTTCAGCGGCAGGGACTGGGAGACTAGTCAGGATCGAGGGAAAGATGAACGGAGCAAAGTACAGAGAGATCCTGAGACTGGGGCGAAGGTTCACCTTCCAACAGGACAACAACCCTAAGCACACTACCAAGACAACGCAGGAGTGGCTTCGGCACAAGTCTCTGAATGTCCTTGAGTGGCCCAGCCAGAGCCCAGACTTAAACCTGATCGAACATCTCTGAAAATAGCTGTGCAGCAACGCTCCCCATCCAAATTGACAGAGCTTGAGAGGATCTGCAGAGAGGAATGGGAGAAACTCCCCAAATACAGGTGTGCCTGTCATGTGAATTTCTATCTCTAATTCAACCTAAGCTTGAATCATTACCAGAGGTTGTAAGGCTCTGGTTTTAATCATCAATGATTCAAGGTCCATAACCACGAAAAAAGGATTTTTGTATGTTTATTCATGGAGAGCTCTGGGGCCAAAGACCCAAACATACGATTTTATACCTCCTGAACTTGACTCCTCCCACCTTTAGGTGGGTTTTCTAAACAGTTTCCGCCTTCCCCCTTGAATGTTTAGTACCGCCCCCTCTGTTAGTGGTTTGACACTACATGATAATTCTAACATTTATACTGTATTTGGGGTGAAATCCTTTAGTCATTATTCTTAAAATCCAAATTAATCTAACAATCCACCCCTTTGACTAAATATTCCCACATTCAGGATAAATGTATTTTACAAGCATGATTAATCTCAGAGATCACATCAGAACTAATAAACATTTCATCCAATTGCGGTCTTTCAGGGTCCAAATCCTCGTCATCCACCAAGCCTGGAGGATCGTTTTTCACATTCCCCTGGTCAGAGTCCGAGTCAGTCCATCTCTCATCATTGTTTAGATACTGCATTTCACCAACGCCTGACTCACCAATCCTGGGACACAGGGAACAAGACAACAACCACATAATACAAGAATACCCATACAAACACTGACCGCTCCTAAGATGGTGGCTGCTAGGGTTTTCCATTTACCAAATATTTCATCAAACCATCTATCCACAATGTACTAACTTCTGAGTTCAGTTCATCCTTCACTTAGTGCAGTTAATTCTGTAAGAGCTCTGGTGACTGTCCCATCCAGTGTGGTGTTGTTAGGGATAAATGTGCAACAATGGCTTATCTTTCTATAGACACCGGCCCTTTCTGCCTGATCTAGAACCAACCTCTACTAAGTTATGAGCGGGATGGCGGATAATCGCTCAGAGATCCCCTTTACTGCATCTCTAGTCTGGTCAATAAATCGTTGTTGGTTGTAATAGATATAATTTAGCCAATCTGTCACGAGTTACAAAGCCAGAACCCAGAAGCAGACCAGGACAAGGTAAGTTGAAACGAAGGTGAGTGTTTATTTACAAATTCAAGAGTGATGCTGAATAATCCAGGGAACAGAGCGGGCGGCGTTGATTAGTTGTTGGGGGTGCAGTGGTTGTTCCAATCATGGCTCGGCAGCCGCCGACCACCAGGCAGAGGTTGGATGAAGGTTCCGGACGAGTGACTGCAGATGGAACAAAACGGAGGTAAGTAAACAACAAACCAACAAGGTGCAAAACAACAAAACTAACGCTAGAAGCTCTAAGACTGATACTCTGGTAAACCTACTGTTCATGGCTAACGATCCGGCAGGGAATGGATGTTAGGCCAGAGCCTAAGAAGGGTGATGATCAGGACCAGGTGTGCAGATTGCTGATGGGATGCAGGTGCGGAAATCAAGAGAGCTCCCGCCTAGCAACGTTGCCCGGCAACCAGGCAGGGAGCGTTCCAGAACCCTCGGGAAACTGGAGATCACGAGCAGAAAAACTAGTCCACAGACAGGACCCGACTCAGACTGCCGGGATCGTTACAGTACCCCCCCTCCGACGAACGCCACCGGGCGGACTCCCCGGAGCGCCAGGATGGAGGCGGTAGAAGTCACGAATGAGGTCAGCATCTAGGATCTGTCGCCGCGGAATCCAACTCCTCTCCTCAGGACCATACCCCTCCCAGTCCACGAGATACTGGAAACCCCGGCCCCGCCGTCTGGAATCCATGATGCGTCGCACCGTGTAGACCGGACCACCTCCGATCATCCGAGGAGGAGGAGGAGGAGGCGGAGGAGGCAACAGAGGACTGAGGAAAACAGGCTTGAGGCAGGAGACATGAAAGGTGGGATGGACTCTGAGCGTCCTCGGTAGTTTGAGCCGAACTGCCACTGGATTGATCACCTTCTCCACCACAAACGGACCAATGAACTTCGGTAACAACTTCCTAGACTCAGTCCGTAAAGGAAGATCCCGTGTGGCCAACCAGACCCTATCTCCGATGGTATAGGTGGGAGCGGGGATCCGGCGACGATTCGCCTGGAGCTGATACCGGTCCGAAACTCTAAGGAGTGCCTTTCTGGCCCGATGCCAGGTCCGGTGGCAACGACGAATATGGGCCTGAACAGAGGGCACTGAGAGCTCCTTCTCCTGAGAAGGGAACAAGGGAGGTTGGTAGCCATACAGGCACTGGAAGGGAGACATCCCAGTGGCAGATGTAGGGAGAGTATTGTGGGCATACTCAACCCAAGGCAACTGAGAGACCCAGGAGGTGGGGTTGGAAGAGACCAGGCAGCGTAGCGTGGATTCCATCTTCTGGTTGGCTCTCTCCGCCTGACCATTGGATTGGGGGTGAAAACCAGATGTGAGACTGACTGTAGCTCCAATGGCCAAACAGAAGGACTTCCAGACAGCAGAGGTAAACTGAGGGCCACGGTCGGAAACGATATCACTGGGCAAGCCGTGGACCCTGAAAACCTCCCTAACCAGGATCTCGGACGTCTCCGAGGCAGAGGGAAGCTTGGCAATTGGCACAAAGTGGGCGAACTTGCTGAATCTGTCCACGATAGTCAGAACGACCGTGTTCCCCTCAGAAGCGGGCAACCCAGTGACGAAGTCCAGGGCCAGATGCGACCATGGTCGCCGGGGAATAGGAAGGGGGTGAAGTAGTCCAGAGCTGGGCCGATTGGTACTCTTATTCTGCGCACACACTGGACAGGCAGCAACAAAACCCCGAGTATCCTCGGCCATGGCAGGCCACCAAAAACGTCTGCGAAGAAACGCCATCGTCCGAGCCACGCCAGGGTGACAAGCCATCTTGCTGGTGTGGGACCATTTGAGGACAGCAGGACGAACCGACTCAGGCACAAACAACCGACCGGGTGGACCGTTACGGGACCGGGCTGCGTCCGAAGGGCCGCCATCACCTCCTCCTCAATCTTCCACATAACTGCTCCCACGACGCAGTTCCGGGGGAGAATTGTCTCGGTCTTGGACCCACTCTCCTCCGTCTTGGAGAACATCCGGGACAAGGCGTCCGCCTTGCCGTTCTTAGATCCAGGTCGGAACGTCAGGGAAAACTTGAATCGTCCGAAAAACAACGCCCACCTGGCCTGGACGGGAGTTGAGACGTCTAGCCGACTGCACGTAAGCAAGATTCTTGTGGTCAGTCCAGACAATAAACGGTTGCTCCGCCCCCTCCAACCAGTGGCGCCACTCCTCCAAGGCAAGTTTCACCGCGAGAAGCTCCCGGTTACCCACATCGTAATTCCTCTCCGCAGGCGAAAGGCGACGAGAGTAGTAGGCGCAGGGATGGAGTTTACTGTCCGTGGAGCATCGCTGCGACAGGATGGCGCCAACTCCCACATCAGACGCGTCCACTTCAACGACGAACTGACGGGCCGTGTCCGGTTGAGAGAGAATCGGTGCGTTGGTGAATCGCCTCTTCAAATCCAGAAACGCTCGATCCGCCTCCGGATTCCACTTGAAGGTCCTGATACTGGAAGTCAAGGCAGTTAACGGAGCGGCCACACGGCTGTAATCCCGGATGAATCTGCGGTAGAAATTCGCAAACCCCAAAAATCTCTGGAGCTGCAATCTCGTACCGGGCTGGGCCCATTCCAGAACCGCTCTAACCTTCTCCTGGTCCATCCTAATCTCTCCCCTGGAGATGATGTACCCGAGAAAGGATGTCGTGTGGGCGTGAAACTCGCACTTCTCGGCCTTCACGAACAGGCGATTCTCCAACAATCGCTGCAGAACCTGCCGGACATGCTGGACGTGGTCGGAAGGTTCCTTCGAGAAGATCAGAATGTCATCCAGGTAAACAAACACAAAGAGACCGATCATATCTCTCAGGACGTCGTTCACCATACTCTGGAATACCGCTGGAGCATTGGTCAGTCCAAACGGCATCACCTGATACTCGAAGTGACCCATCGGTGTATTGAAACCCGTCAACCACTCGTCCCCCTCTCTGATCCGGACCATGTGATACGCATTGCGTAGGTCTAGCTTGGTGAACACCGTAGCACCCTGTAAGGAGTCGAAGGCAGAACTCATCAAGGGCAGGGGATACTTGTTCTTGACCGTGATGTCATTCAACCCCCGATAATCAATACACGGTCGAAGAGAGCCATCCTTCTTACCCACAAAGAAGAATCCTGCCCCCAGGGGTGATGACGAGGGACGAACGAGACCAGCAGCTAGGGACTCCTTGATGTAGGTCTCCAAAGCCTCACGTTCAGGTCGGGAGATACTGTATAACCTTCCCTTGGGGTAGACAGCTCCAGGGAACAGGTTGATGGCACAATCATATGGTCGGTGGGGAGGGAGTGACAGAGCCTTCTGCTTACTGAAAACTTCCCCAAATCGTGATATGTCTCGGGAACCAGGGACAAATCTGGGGGTTTAGCCTCAATCACCTGACTGGGAACCGAATGGGGACAGGCAGTCTTGAGACAGTTAGCATGACAATCAAGGCTCCAACTCGTTACCTTGCCCGTCACCCAATCGAACGTGGGATTGTGTTCCTTCAGCCAGGGGTATCCAAGGACCAGAGGAACATGGGAAGACGGCAGAATGAAGAATGAAATCATCTCAGAATGATTCCCCGACAACAGCATCTTAACCGGTTCAGTCCTCATCGTGATACGTGCCAGACTACTGCCGTCCAGAGTGGTAGCTTCAATGGCTTCCGGCAATTGCTCCTTGGAAAGCCCCAGCTGTTCCACCAACTCGGCATCAAGAAAGCTTCCATCGGCACCTGAATCGATAAAAGCGTTAATCGCTAAGCTCTGATTCCTGTTCATAAGGGTAGCCGGAAACGGGGTCTGACAGAGGTATTGAGAGGTCGAAACTGGCTCGCTAAAAGTCCTCCCAACTTTAGCGAGCCGCGCAGTTTGACGACCGCCGGGAACCAGTGGCGAGGTAATGTCCCGAACCACCACAGTAGAGGCAACAGTTAGTCCTACGTCTGTGTTGGCGCTCCTCCTTGGTTAACCCGTGCCGCCCCACTTGCATGGGTTCAGAATCGGGAGACAGGACCTCTCCACTAATCCTGTGTGGTGGACGATGATCGACGTATTCTGATCCAATCCCCGACCCGACTGGAACCTGAGAAGCTGATCGGTTGGGACGGAACCCATTGCTTCTCCCTCCTTCGCTCTCGGACTCGATTATCCACCCGAATAGACAAGGCTACCAAGCTGTCCAGGTCACTAGGCTCCGGATAGGAGATCAACTCATCCTTGAGCTGCTCCGACAGACCCTGGTAAAAGGCCGCTTGCAGAGACTCCTCATTCCACCCACTCTCCACAGCCAACGTCTTGAACTCGATCACGAAGTCGGCCACGCTGCGAGTTCCTTGGCGAAGCGAAAACAGGCGCCTAGCTGCGTCCCTCCCTCGGACGGAATGGTCGAAGAGCTTCCTCATCTCGGCCGTGAACCCCTGGTATGAAGCCATGCAGGGATCCTGTCGTTCCCAAACGGCTGAGGCCCACTCCAGCGCTCGACCACGCAGCAACTCAATCACAAAGGCTATCCTAGCCTTGTCTGTGGCATAAGAGTAGGGCTGTAGATCGAACACTAATCCACACTGCATAAGGAAGGAACGGCATCTTCCCAGCTCCCCCTCATATTTATCCGGCGTCGGAACCTTGGGCTCACGGAAGGACACAGCTCCAGAAGCGGCAGGCGAGATGGGTGAAACCGGTAGTGGATCCTCCACCGGAAACTTGCGTTGGTTCTGGACCTCCGTCAGACCGGTAGAAAGGTTCCGAACTGACAACGCGATCTCCTGTAGTACCGTGCTATGATGGCCCAACATCTTCTCCTGATGGGTAATGGCATGGCGAACAGAGTCCAGGTCCGCTGGGTTCATTACTGGCCGGATCGTTCTGTCACGAGTTACAAAGCCAGAACCCAGAAGCAGACCAGGACAAGGTAAGTTGAAACGAAGGTGAGTGTTTATTTACAAATTCAAGAGTGATGCTGAATAATCCAGGGAACAGAGCGGGCGGCGTTGATTAGTTGTTGGGGGTGCAGTGGTTGTTCCAATCATGGCTCGGCAGCCGCCGACCACCAGGCAGAGGTTGGATGAAGGTTCCGGACGAGTGACTGCAGATGGAACAAAACGGAGGTAAGTAAACAACAAACCAACAAGGTGCAAAACAACAAAACTAACGCTAGAAGCTCTAAGACTGATACTCTGGTAAACCTACTGTTCATGGCTAACGATCCGGCAGGGAATGGATGTTAGGCCAGAGCCTAAGAAGGGTGATGATCAGGACCAGGTGTGCAGATTGCTGATGGGATGCAGGTGCGGAAATCAAGAGAGCTCCCGCCTAGCAACGTTGCCCGGCAACCAGGCAGGGAGCGTTCCAGAACCCTCGGGAAACTGGAGATCACGAGCAGAAAAACTAGTCCACAGACAGGACCCGACTCAGACTGCCGGGATCGTTACACAATCCATATTTTTGTTTATTGTCACCCACCAGAAAAATGTTGTAGTAAAACTCTCCCATATTTGATTCATAGCTTTGTATTCGTCTGGAACACCCCTGGGGATGCCTATACCATCTATCCAAATTGGGCTATTTCCTTCCTGACTTATATTTATTTTTCTCCTAATTATTCTTCCTGTCACTGGTCTTTGATGACTAATTCTTACAGGTTGGACCAACAATACTGGTGCACAAGTACCCACCCATCCCTCTGGTAATGTCTGCCGAATGCTCCCTTTGTTAGTGCATGCCCACCACACATCAGTCAGAGGGATGGTTAGGCTCCAAAAATGTTTTCCTCCCTTCCTTATCTAAATCAGTCACATTAATTATCTCCTTACAGCCATCAAAATCACCCAAGTTACGGGTGCCATTTCTATGTCTGTAACACTGGTATTCGCCAGGAGTTAAAGTGAATCTAGGTGGGCTGGCCGAGTATGTCAATTTTGCCAGCCCAATCCCTGTGCAATTTGGCTCTTTTTGATTGGACCCCAGGTCTAATACACAGGGAAACATTGCCTTTGGCATTGGGGCGGTCAACATTGTCGGTCGCCCAATGGAGCATGCATAACAATTGGTCTCCCCCAAGGCCCTAGCGGTGTATTTCATCCACTTTAACCAGAGATTCTCATCAGGGACCCCCTCCACTTCCCCTTGGTTCCATTCTTGGAGGAGAAAATATTTCATAGTGGACGGGTTAGTCGAATTGACTCCGTCATCCCTTGACTGATCTACTCTGTCTATTGCTGTTAGTGGATTAATGACAGTAGCTGTGCTTTCCATATCTTTTGACTCCATCAAATGTAATCTTAGACAAGTATCCCATCCGTATTTGTCTGCGCAAGCCCAGTAAGTTGAATCTTACTCCCCACCCTTCTCTGACTCCTATTTTGTAGATCACTCACCCTTGACGGTCAGTATGTCGGGTCGCTTCCCTTTTATTTCTTAATAATGGTAAGGCCATAGCGTAATTGGTGCGAGGTGGTGGTGGATCTTGACATACCACGACTATTGTCGAGACTATGATGCAGCTCAGGGTCACCCATATTCCCAAAAACCGCCAACCCTCTCCTGTCTTGAGTCCTTCTGCTCGGTACCACCCCATACTCACACCCTAGGAACACACTACAGTGATGATAGGTCTGGGTAGGAGATCTTCGTTGACAGAGGTGACCCCCGGACCCTGTGGCCCAGTTCTGCTCTTCAACTCTGCGTGTGCTAAGCGGTGCTTGTATGTGGTCCTACCTTCTTGCAGTGGGTAACATGGACCCAGGTTCCTCTCTCTGCTATTCTAATGGCCAAGGTGGTTACCAACATAACCTGATAGGGCCCTTCCCAACAGGCCTGCTTCCAGTTTTCCTTCTAGTGACTGGATGCTCACCAGTCACCTGGTTAGATAGTGGGTCACCTTCTCCTTTAGTTCACCTGTGGGGCACAAAACCTCTGACATACGGGTGTGATTAATAAACTATCTTCACACATGTTCAGATTAATGTAACAATTTCTGACTGCATTCTCTTTTTAGACTATCTAAAAAATGTTTTGTTTTTTTAAGTATTTTGTCCTCTCCTTCGTATATTATTTAATCCTACAATTAGCCTCTTCCCCCCTCTTGACACATAGTTCTGCTTATGTGTCAAATTTTTTCCACCTTCCTAAACATTCCCTTAGGTAATTTATCAACCAATTGCCATGCCTTTCATTTTTGAGATTGTCTTTTGCTTCTTTATTGCTCCTCCCACTTCCTTTGTCTTTATGGCGGCTAAATTCGACTTTCATTCAGTTCAGAATCAATTAGTAATCCAATCAAACAATCTCTTATCTTGTAAAAACACTTACAGTGGGGAGAACAAGTATTTGATACACTGCCGATTTTGCAGGTTTTCCTACTTACAAAGCATGTAGAGGTCTGTAATGTTTATCATAGGTACACTTCAACTGTGAGAGACGGAATCTAAAACAAAAATCCAGAAAATCACATTGTATGATTTTAAAGTAATTAATTTGCATTTTATTGCATGACATAAGTATTTGAAACATCAGAAAAGCAGAACTTAATATTTGGTACAGAAACTTTTGTTTGCAATTACAGAGATCATACGTTTCCTATAGGTCTTGACCAGGTTTGCACACACTGCAGCAGGGATTTTGGCCCACTCCTCCATACAGACCCTTCAGGTTTCGGGGCTGTCGCTGGGCAATAAAGACTTTCAGCTCCCTCCAAAGATTTTCTATTGGGTTCAGGTCTGGAGACTGGCTAGGCCACTCCAGGACCTTGAGATGCTTCTTACGGAGCCACTCCTTAGTTGCCCTGGCTGTGCGTTTCGGGTCGTTCTCATGCTGGAAGACCCAGCCACGACCCATCTTCAATGTTCTTACTGAGGGAAGGAGGTTGTTGGCCAAGATCTCGCGATACATGGCCCCATCCATCCTCCCCTCAATACGGTGCAGTCGTCCTGTCCCCTTTGCAGAAAAGCATCCCCAAAGAATGATGTTTCCACCTCCATGCTTCACGGTTGGGATGGTGTTCTTGGAGTTGTACTCATCCTTCTTCTTCCTCCAAACACGGCGAGTGGAGTTTAGACCAAAAAGCTCTATTTTTGTCTCATCAGACCACATGACCTTCTACCATTCCTCCTCTGGATCATCCAGATGGTCATTGGCAAACTTCAGACCGGCCTGGACCTGCGCTGGCTTGAGCAGGGGGACCTTGCGTGCGTTGCAGGATTTTAATCCATGACGGCGTAGTGTGTTACTAATGGCTTTCTTTGAGACTGTGGTCCCAGCTCTCTTCAGGTCATTGACCAGGTCCTGCTGTGTAGTTCTGGGCTGATTCCTCACCTTCCTCATGATCATTGATGCCCCACAAGGTGAGATCTTGCATGGAGCCCCAGACCGAGAGTGATTGACCGTCATCTTGAACTTCTTCAATTTTCTAATAATGGCGCCAACAGTTGTTGCCTTCTCACCAAGCTGCTTGCCTATTGTCCTGTAGCCCATCCCAGCCTTGTGCAGGTCTACAATTTTATCCCTGATGTCCTTACACAGCTCTCTGGTCTTGGCCATTGTGGAGAGGTTGGAGTCTGTTTGATTGAGTGTGTGGACAGGTGTCTTTTATACATGTAACGAGTTCAAACAGGTGCAGTTAATACAGGTAATGAGTGGAGAACAGGAGGGCTTCTTAAAGAAAAAACTAACAGGTCTGTGAGAGCCGGAATTCTTACTGGTTGGTAGGTGATCAAATACTTATGTCATGCAATAAAATGCAAATTAATTACTTAAAAATCATACAATGTGATTTTCTGGATTTTTGTTTTAGATTCCGTCTCTCACAGTTGAAGTGTACCTATGATAAAAATTACAGACCTCTACATGCTTTGTAAGTAGGAAAACCTGCAAAATTGGCAGTGTATCAAATACTTGTTCTCCCCACTGTACGTTTAGTTCAACCTCTGTTCTACCCCGGCTCTCCCGGGCTTGACCTGAAGACTGATTGTTGGACATGACAAGTCCATTTTTAGGTCACCTAAGTGTTCTGCCTAGCAACAAAGAAGAAAAATCTCTATGTTCGTGATTAACCCAGTTATCTCTCATAGCCCACCAAAAAAAAAACCTCATCTTTAAATCACGACCAATGTCATATCCCTCTTTACTCTCTACCATTTGGGTAACATCCCTGATATATGTATGAAAAGCTAAGACTGTTTGGGAAGAGAGCAACAACATAAACTGTTCTTCCTCCTCAGAGTTCCAAATGATTTTACCATAGGCTGCCATTGCCTTCCCATAGATAAGATCACTTATTTACCCGTATGCAGTACATAATGGAGTACCCAAGCTTTACAGCAGTCTATCCTTATCAAAAAGCTCATCATTCTTCATCTAATAATTTTTTTCTCTAGTCCTTATCTACCTGATCCTATTGCTAAATCAATGATCTAGGCAATAGTTGTCTCGCCTTAGATTGTACATTCCTCTGATTACTGCAGCTTATTCCATTAATTTAGGTTAAAATATCCCCCAACAAACCGTTCCATCCTACAGCATAGTAAACACCACCTATGAACTGTTGAAAATCCCCTAAATTCAACATAACAACCCTTTATAAATATCATGCTGAGTGTGTTTTTTTTATTTGAAAAACCCAATTGAAAAATAACAATCAAAGATAGTTAGGCTCAACTTAATTTGGTAGCTCCCTCTTATGACCTAAATACTGCCTAGCTTCACTACTGCTCCCCCTCGCCCTGAGCAACATTCCAATGAGATGAGCTAATCTCTTTCTCCTGGTTATACATTTTGTTAACCTTCAATTACCATCCGTAATCTAAAGATGGTAAGTACACACAAAACATGATACAGATATCCCCAGTCCTAACCCATGAATAATGTTTGTATCAATCTAATTCCTTATAACTAATCCATAAAACCACTCAAAATTCTTCGAGTATACAATGATTATTTAATTATTATTTAATTGATTAACCTAAATCTGCTACATGTGATCTCATTTCAAATGATCCATTATCAATTATTTGATTCACCCCCTAGTAAAATCTCTCTCCCCTTCTATTCTGGAGTTCTACCTCTACCAGCTATTTCCCCTAGTGGCCAATAAATACTCTGCTCTCGTCTGTTCCTTTTCTTACTCTGTTAGTCTCTGCTTTTCAAGCTCCAGAAACTGTTGTCTCTGTCTCTCAGCCTGCTTGTTTTTCAAACCTAAACAGTTTCCTTCTCTCTATTTCTTTTATTCTCTCCCTCTCTAACTTCCTGTCTCTCTAAGTCTGTCTCTGCCTCTCCTTTTTCCCGCCAACCAGAGCCACAAATCATTCTCCTTGTCCTCAAATCAACCCTCACAGCTCTATCGCTACTTCAGTTCGCCATCCAATTTCTTCAACTGTTCTCTCTGATTCGGCCCTAATCAATAAAACAAACACTTGATATCATTGATAAGCATACATTTAAGGATGATATTCCATAATGTCATTCGTACTTGTAACATATTTTCATAGACCTATCTAGAATACTACTAAAGCTATCTTATGCAACTTTTAATACACGTAAAAACTCTCTCTTTCTCCACCCATTCCCTATTGAATAAGTGTGTTTTTAACCCCCAACCACGCTCCAAATCTTCCCTTTAGCATTAACCAACCAAATACTAAGTAGTATCCGGTTACCATTCATCCCAGCCGTTGAATTCCCTCATACACACATATTTCACCTTATGCCATTCAAATACCCAACACATTTACATTTACATTTACATTTTAGTCATTTAGCAGACGCTCTTATCCAGAGCGACTTACAGGAGCAATTAGGGTTAAGTGCCTTGCTCAAGGGCACATTTACGTCATTTAGCAGACGCTCTTATCCAGAGCGACTCACAAATTGGTGCATTCACCCTATAGCCAGTGGGATAACCACTTTACAATTTTTTTTGGGGGGGGGGTAGAAGGATTACTTTATCCTATCCCAGGTATTCCTTAAAGAGGTGGGGTTTCAAATGTCTCCGGAAGGTGGTGAGTGACTCCGCTGTCCTGGCGTCGTGAGGGAGCTTGTTCCACCATTGGGGTGCCAGAGCAGCGAACAGTTTTGACTGGGCTGAGCGGGAACTATGCTTCCGCAGAGGAAGGGAGCCAGCAGGCCAGAGGTGGATGAACGCAATGCCCTCGTTTGGGTGTAGGGACTGATCAGAGCCCGAAGGTACAGAGGTGCCGTTCCCCTCACTGCTCCATAGGCAAGCACCATGGTCTTGTAACGGATGCGAGCTTCAACTGGAAGCCAGTGGAGTGTGCGGAGGAGGGGGGTGACGTGAGAGAACTTGGGAAGGTTGAACACCAGACGGGCTGCGGCGTTCTGGATGAGTTGTAGGGGTTTAATGGCACAGGCAGGGAGGCCAGCCAACAGCGAGTTGCAGTAATCCAGACGGGAGATGACAAGTGCCTGGATTAGGACCTGTGCCGCTTCCTGTGTAAGGCAGGGTCGTACTCTCCGAATGTTGTAGAGCATGAACCTGCAGGAGCGGGTCACCGCCTTGATGTTAGCGGAGAACGACAGGGTGTTCACAACATAATAGTTCACTGCAACCCTCTATTGGGTCTGCAAGTCGCTCCGGACCAGAGCTTCTGCCAAATGACCAAAAATGCAAATGTAAATATTCTCTACTTTCTCACTCATGACGCACGTCTACGTTTGAGTGCGAAAGTTCATACATATGCATCGTTGGAATTTATAGGTACCTCTCAAATAATCGCTTTGTGGTGTTTTTAGCCAATTCTTAATTGACACGAATCATTTTTTCAAACATTTTACCCGTTGAACCAAAAAATTGACTGTCCTCCTCCTTTTCTTTACCCATGCTGTCACGATGGTTAAATATTCCTTTGTTACCGTTAAAGCACTTTCGCGCTTAAAAAAAACACTCGCTGTCTCTAGCCCCTCCTTTCGCTGTTTTTTTTTTTCAAATTCATTTTATATGCATCTGCCTACTAACTTTTTTACTTCGAGATGCCCAATAAATTCATACCTCTTCTCCCAAATGGATCCATAAAACATATTTATTCGATCTCTTTAGAAGTTTTATTTCCCATGGGGGAAAAATAAAAATCCCCCCTTTAGTAATAATTCCCAGAATTATTCTTCTAGGAGCTATTATTTTAGTGCGTCTCTTGAGCCAATGTATGATCTGCTTTTGTAATTAACCATTTAAAATTATTTAACCCCTAACCCAGAGCTTTTATTTAAAACTCCGGTTTCATGAAAAGAGTTAGATAACCATTTTTTCTCACGCGACTTATTTTTTTAGCTCCTTCCTTGAAATAACTATCACGTCTCCCGATGGATTAAGTCTCACACATATACGACCTTATACAATCATTTGCTAAACTTATTTGCAAAGTTCTAGCAAATCCCCAGTCGTATACGCTACTCCCGACTCATCTATCTCACACGATGATAATTATCTCCCTGTTTATACTGTAACACTGCAATTCGTACAATGACAATATTAACTAGTTTACATTTGTGATTGCAATTCACTCCATGTCATTTCGGACTAGTTAATTTTTGTAATAGCTATTTACCTAGGGTCAATTGCGGACCCTCCCTGTTTCGTAATAATTATTACTTCCTTTGAGATTTTGGTAACTATTCTCTGCCCTCTCACAATAATCACTATTCTCATACAAGTTCAAATCATTTCACCAACTCCATGAATAAAAATTACTGACCTTTTCCTTGCAGTTTGGATTTAAATGCTTTTTCAAACTTGTTAACGTCTTTATCGTTCATAAAGAGTAATCACCGGCCTGTTTATAACCTTAACGTCGAAGGCCAGGACTCTTTCACGGATGCTATCACCCGCCCGTGCACGGGTTTCGGTGTCTCTAGAACGATAAAGATGTATTAAGCTCCGCTCAGAAGGACCAATCTGTCATATGAATTTCTATCTCTAATTCAACCTAAGCTTGAATCATTACCAGAGGTTGTAAGGCTCTGGTTTTAATCATCAATGATTCAAGGTCCATAACCACGAAGAAGGATTTTTTGTATGTTTATTCATGGAGAGCTCTGGGGCCAAAGACCCAAACATACGATTTTATACCTCCTGAACTTGACTCCTCCCACCTTTAGGTGGGTTTTCTAAACAGTTTCCGCCTTCCCCCTTGAATGTTTAGTACCGCCCCCCTCTGTTAGTGGTTTGACACTACATGATAATTCTAACATTTATACTGTATTTGGGGTGAAATCCTTTAGTCATTATTCTTAAAATCCAAATTAATCTAACAGTGCCAAGCTTGTAGCGTCATACCCAAGAAGACTCGCTGCCAAAGGTGCTTCAACAAAGTACTGAGTAAATGGTCTGAATACTTATGTAAATGTAATATTTCCGTTTTTTATTTATTTATACATTTGCAAACATTTCTTAAAAACATGTTTTTGCTTTGTCATTATGGGGTATTGTGCATAGAATGATGAGGAAAAAAACAATTCAATCCATTTTAGAATAAGGCTGTAACGTAACAAAATGTGGAAAAAGCAAAGGGGTCTGAATACTTTCCGAATGCACTGTATAGTATAGTCACATATTGTTAGTTACCTTACTTTAAAAAGTCTATCGAACACTAACCCACATTGTTCCTTTGGCAGCGACGTTGTATGAGTTTTAACTTCCTGTTGTGAAGAACTGAGTACACACTGTGTTCACAGAGTGTAACAGAAACACTTCACAGTATAACTGACACATTTCACAGTATAACTGACACATTTCACAGTATAACAGATACATTTCACAGTATAACAGATACATTTCACAGTATAACTGACACATTTCACAGTATAACTGATACATTTCACAGTATAACAGATACATTTCACAGTATAACTGACACATTTCACAGTATAACTGATACATTTCACAGTATAACTGACACATTTCACAGTATAACTGACACATTTCACAGTATAACTGACACATTTCACAGTATAACTGACACATTTCACAGTATAACTGACACATTTCACAGTATAACTGACACATTTCACAGTATAACTGACACATTTCACAGTATAACTGACACATTTCACAGTATAACTGACACATTTCACAGTATAACTGACACATTTCACAGTATAACTGATACATTTCACAGTATAACTGACACATTTCACAGTATAACTGACACATTTCACAGTATAACTGACACATTTCACAGTATAACTGACACATTTCACAGTATAACTGACACATTTCACAGTATAACTGACACATTTCACAGTATAACTGATACATTTCACAGTATAACTGACACATTTCACAGTATAACTGATACATTTCATAGTATAACTGATACATTTCACAGTGTAACAGATACATTTCACAGTATAACAGATACATTTCACGGTATAACTGACACATTTCACAGTATAACAGATACATTTCACAGTATAACTGACACATTTCACAGTATAACTGTAACGATCCCGGCAGTCTGAGTCGGGTCCTGTCTGGTGACTAGTTTTTCCTGTTCGTGATCTCCAGTTTCCCGAGGGTTCGGGAACGCTCCGGGGAGCTCTATTGTTTTCCGCACCTGCATCCCATCAGCAATCTGCACACCTGGTCCTGATCATCACCCTTCTTAGGCTCTGGCCAAACATCCAGTTCCTGCCGGATCGTTAGCCATGAACAGTAGGTTTATCAGAGTATCAGTCCTAGAGCTTCTAGCGTTAGTTTTGTTGTTTTGTACCTTGTTGGTTTATTGTTGACTTACCTCCGTTTTTGTTCCATCTCCAGTCACTCGTCCGGAACCCTCACCCTACCTCTGCCTGATGGTCGGCGGCTGCCGAGCCATCATTGGACCAACAACTGCACCCTCAACAACTCATCCACGCCGCCCGCTCTGTTCCCTGGATTATCCTGCACCTTTGTTGAATCTGTAATAAACCCTCACCTTCGTTCAACTCTCCTTGTCCTGGTCTGCTTCTGGGTTCTGTCTGAGGGAACCGTGACAGAACGATCCGGCCAGTAATGAACCCAGCGGACCTGGACTCTGTTCGCCATGCCATTACCCATCAGGAGAAGATGTTGGGCCATCATAGCACGGTACTACAGGAGATCGCGTTGTCAGTTCGGAACCTTTCTACCGGTCTGACGGAGGTCCAGAACCAACGCAAGTTTCCGGTGGAGGATCCACTACCGGTTTCACCCATCTCGCCTGCCGCTTCTGGAGCTGTGTCCTTCCGTGAGCCCGAGGTTCCGACGCCGGATAGATATGAGGGGGAGCTGGGAAGATGCCGTTCCTTCCTTATGCAGTGTGGATTAGTGTTCGATCTACAGCCTACTCTTATGCCACAGACAAGGCTAGGATAGCCTTTGTGATTGCGTTGCTGCGTGGTCGAGCGCTGGAGTGGGCTTCAGCCGTTTGGGAACGACAAGACCCCTGCATGGCTTCATACCAGGGGTTCACGGCCGAGATGAGGAAGCTCTTCGACCATTCCGTCCGAGGAAGGGACGCAGCTAGGCGTCTGTTTTCGCTTCACCAAGGAACTCGCAGCGTGGCCGACTTCGTGATCGAGTTCAAGACGTTGGCGGTGGAGAGTGGGTGGAACGAGGAGTCTCTGCAAGCGGCCTTTTACCAGGGTCTGTCGGAGCAGCTCAAGGATGAGTTGATCTCCTATCCGGAGCCTAGTGACCTGGACAGCTTGGTAGCCTTGTCTATTCGGGTGGATAATCGAGTCCGAGAGCGAAGGAGGGAGAAGCAATGGGGTCCGTCCAATCGATCAGCTTCTCAGTTCCCAGTCGGGTCGGGTGGTGGACCAGAACACGTCGATCATTCTCCACCACAATGGATTAGTGGAGAGGTCCTCTCTCCCGATTCTGAACCCATGCAAGTGGGGGCGGCACGGGTTAACCAAGGAGGAGCGTCAACATAGACGTAAGACCAACTGCTGCCTCTACTGTGGTAGCTCGGGACATTACATCTCCACTTGTTCCCGGCGGTCGTCAAACTGCCCGGCTCGCTAAAGTTGGGAGGACTTTTAGCGAGCCAGTTTCAACCTCTCAGTACCTCTGTCAGACCCCGTTTCCCGGCTACCCTTGTGAACAGGAATCAGAGCTTAGCGCTTAACGCTTTTATCGATTCAGGTGCCGATGGAAGCTTTCTTGATGCCGAGTTGGTGGAACAGCTGGGGCTTTCCAAGGAGCAATTGCCGGAAGCCATTGAAGCGACCACTCTGAACGGCAGTAGTCTGGCACGTATCACGATGAGGACTGAACCGGTTAAGATGCGGTTGTCGGGGAATCATTCTGAGATGATTTCATTCTTCATTCTGCCGTCTTCCCATGTTCCTCTGGTCCTTGGATACCCCTGGCTGAAGGAACACAATCCCACGTTCGATTGGGTGACGGGCAAGGTAACGAGTTGGAGCCTTGATTGTCATGCTAACTGTCTCAAGACTGCCTGCCCCCATTCGGTTCCCAGTCAGGTGATTGAGGCTAAACCCCCAGATTTGTCCCTGGTTCCCGAGACATATCACGATTTGGGGGAAGTTTTCAGTAAGCAGAAGGCTCTGTCACTCCCTCCCCACCGACCATATGATTGTGCCATCAACCTGGTTCCTGGAGCTGTCTACCCCAAGGGAAGGTTATACAGTATCTCCCGACCTGAACGTGAGGCGTTGGAGACCTACATCAAGGAGTCCCTAGCTGCTGGTCTCGTTCGTCCCTCGTCATCACCCCTGGGGGCAGGATTCTTCTTTGTGGGTAAGAAGGATGGCTCTCTTCGACCGTGTATTGATTATCGGGGGTTGAATGACATCACGGTCAAGAACAAGTATCCCCTGCCCTTGATGAGTTCTGCCTTCGACTCCTTACAGGGTGCTACGGTGTTCACCAAGCTAGACCTACGCAATGCGTATCACCTGGTCCGGATCAGAGAGGGGGACGAGTGGTTGACGGGTTTCAATACACCGATGGGTCACTTCGAGTATCAGGTGATGCCGTTTGGACTGACCAATGCTCCAGCGGTATTCCAGAGTATGGTGAACGACGTCCTGAGAGATATGATCGGTCTCTTTGTGTTTGTTTACCTGGATGACATTCTGATCTTCTCGAAGGAACCTTCCGACCACGTCCAGCATGTCCGGCAGGTTCTGCAGCGATTGTTGGAGAATCGCCTGTTCGTGAAGGCCGAGAAGTGCGAGTTTCACGCCCACACGACATCCTTTCTCGGGTACATCATCTCCAGGGGAGAGATTAGGATGGACCAGGAGAAGGTTAGAGCGGTTCTGGAATGGGCCCAGCCCGGTACGAGATTGCAGCTCCAGAGATTTTTGGGGTTTGCGAATTTCTACCGCAGATTCATCCGGGATTACAGCCGTGTGGCCGCTCCATTAACTGCCTTGACTTCCAGTATCAGGACCTTCAAGTGGAATCCGGAGGCGGATCGAGCGTTTCTGGATTTGAAGAGGCGATTCACCAACGCACCGATTCTCTCTCAACCGGACACGGCCCGTCAGTTCGTCGTTGAAGTGGACGCGTCTGATGTGGGAGTTGGCGCCATCCTGTCGCAGCGATGCTCCACGGACAGTAAACTCCATCCCTGCGCCTACTACTCTCGTCGCCTTTCGCCTGCGGAGAGGAATTACGATGTGGGTAACCGGGAGCTTCTCGCGGTGAAACTTGCCTTGGAGGAGTGGCGCCACTGGTTGGAGGGGGCGGAGCAACCGTTTATTGTCTGGACTGACCACAAGAATCTTGCTTACGTGCAATCGGCTAAACGTCTCAACTCCCGTCCAGGCCAGGTGGGCGTTGTTTTTCGGACGATTCAAGTTTGTCCTGACGTTCCGACCTGGATCTAAGAACGGCAAGGCGGACGCCTTGTCCCGGATGTTCTCCAAGACGGAGGAGAGTGGGTCCAAGACCGAGACAATTCTCCCCCGGAACTGCGTCGTGGGAGCAGTTATGTGGAAGATTGAGGAGGAGGTGCTGGCGGCCCTTCGGACTCAGCCCGGTCCCGGTAACGGTCCACCCGGTCGGTTGTTTGTGCCTGAGTCGGTTCGTCCTGCTGTCCTCAAATGGTCCCACGCCAGTAAGATGGCTTGTCACCCTGGCGTGGCTCGGACAATGGCGTTTCTTCGCAGACGTTTTTGGTGGCCTGCCATGGCCGAGGATACTCGGGGTTTTGTTGCTGCCTGTCCAGTGTGTGCGCAGAATAAGAGTACCAATCGGCCCAGCTCTGGACTACTTCACCCCCCTTCCTATTCCCCGGCGACCATGGTCGCATCTGGCCCTGGACTTCGTCACTGGGTTGCCCGCTTCTGAGGGGAACACGGTCGTTCTGACTATCGTGGACAGATTCAGCAAGTTCGCCCACTTTGTGCCTATTGCCAAGCTTCCCTCTGCCTCGGAGACGTCCGAGATCCTGGTGAGGGAGGTTTTCAGGGTCCACGGTTTGCCCAGTGATATCGTTTCCGACCGTGGCCCTCAGTTTACCTCTGCTGTCTGGAAGTCCTTCTGTTTGGCCATTGGAGCTACAGTCAGTCTCACATCTGGTTTTCACCCCCAATCCAATGGTCAGGCGGAGAGAGCCAACCAGAAGATGGAATCCACGCTACGCTGTCTGGTCTCTTCCAACCCCACCTCCTGGGTCTCTCAGTTGCCTTGGGTTGAGTATGCCCACAATACTCTCCCCTACATCTGCCACTGGGATGTCTCCCTTCCAGTGCCTGTATGGCTACCAACCTCCCTTGTTCCCTTCTCAGGAGAAGGAGCTCTCAGTGCCTTCTGTTCAGGCCCATATTCGTCGTTGCCACCGGACCTGGCATCGGGCCAGAAAGGCACTCCTTAGAGTTTCGGACCGGTATCAGCTCCAGGCGAATCGTCGCCGGATCCCCGCTCCCACCTACACCATCGGAGATAGGGTCTGGTTGGCCACACGGGATCTTCCTTTACGGACTGAGTCTAGGAAGTTGTTACCGAAGTTCATTGGTCCGTTTGTGGTGGAGAAGGTGATCAATCCAGTGGCAGTTCGACTCAAACTACCGAGGACGCTCAGAGTCCATCCCACCTTTCATGTCTCCTGCCTCAAGCCTGTCTTCCTCAGTCCTCTGTTGCCTCCCTCCGCCTCCCCCTCCTCCTCCTCGGATGATCGGAGGTGGTCCTGCCTACACGGTGCGTCGCATCATGGATTCCAGACGGCGGGGCCGGGGTTTCCAGTATCTCGTGGACTGGGAGGGGTATGGTCCTGAAGAGAGGAGTTGGATTCCGCGGCGACAGGTCCTAGATGCTGACCTCATCAGTGATTTCTACCGCCTCCATCCTGGCGCTCCGGGAGGTCCGCCCGGTGGCGTTCGTCGGAGGGGGGTACTGTAACGATCCCGGCAGTCTGAGTCGGGTCCTGTCTGGTGACTAGTTTTTCCTGTTCGTGATCTCCAGTTTCCCGAGGGTTCGGGAACGCTCCGGGGAGCTCTCTTGTTTTCCGCACCTGCATCCCATCAGCAATCTGCACACCTGGTCCTGATCATCACCCTTCTTAGGCTCTGGCCAAACATCCAGTTCCTGCCGGATCGTTAGCCATGAACAGTAGGTTTATCAGAGTATCAGTCCTAGAGCTTCTAGCGTTAGTTTTGTTGTTTTGTACCTTGTTGGTTTATTGTTGACTTACCTCCGTTTTTGTTCCATCTCCAGTCACTCGTCCGGAACCCTCACCCTACCTCTGCCTGATGGTCGGCGGCTGCCGAGCCATCATTGGACCAACAACTGCACCCTCAACAACTCATCCACGCCGCCCGCTCTGTTCCCTGGATTATCCTGCACCTTTGTTGAATCTGTAATAAACCCTCACCTTCGTTCAACTCTCCTTGTCCTGGTCTGCTTCTGGGTTCTGTCTGAGGGAACCGTGACAATAACTGACACATTTCACAGTATAACTGACACATTTCACAGTATAACTGACATATTTCACAGTATAACTGACACATTTCACAGTATAACTGATACATTTCACAGTATAACTGACACATTTCACAGTATAACTGACACATTTCAAAGTATAACTGACACATTTCACAGTATAACTGACACATTTCACAGTATAACTGACACATTTCACAGTATAACTGACACATTTCACAGTATAACAGACACATTTCACAGTATAACTGACACATTTCACAGTATAACTGACACATTTCACAGTATAACTGACACATTTCACAGTATAACTGACACATTTCACAGTATAACTGATACATTTCATAGTATAACTGATACATTTCACAGTGTAACAGATACATTTCACAGTATAACAGATACATTTCACGGTATAACTGACACATTTCACAGTATAACAGATACATTTCACAGTATAACTGACACATTTCACAGTATAACTGACACATTTCACAGTATAACTGATACATTTCACACTGTAACAGATACATTTCACAGTATAACAGATACATTTCACAGTATAACTGATACATTTCACAGTATAACAGACACATTTCACAGTATAACAGACACATTTCATAGTGTAACAGACACATTTCACAGTATAACTGATACATTTCACAGTATAACTGATACATTTCACAGTATAACTGATACATTTCACAGTATAACTGACACATTTCACAGTCTAACAGTATAACTTTTGACTGGTACTGTATATAACCTATATATAACCTATATATAACCTATATAAACTATATATAAACTATATAAACTATATATATTTAAATCTATATATAACCTTGTATAATGTTCCGTCTCAAATAGTGCCCTATTCCCTACATATAGATGTGGGATCTTAATTTGATCACCCTGTTGCAGGAGAACTTTCCTTTGGAAGGCCTGCCGAGTGTCGGAGCGGTCTAAGGCACTGCATCGCTCGATCCCAGGCGGTGTCAAAGTGTCTTTCGGGTTATTGGAGGGTTTGGCCGCCCGGGATGTTCTTGTCCCATTGCGCTCTAGCGACTCCAGGCCGGGCGTGCACGCTGACATCGGTCACCAACTGTACAGTGTTTCCTCTAACCCCATTGGTTGCGGCTGGCTTCCGGGTTAAGCGAGCAGTGAGGGGTCGTGTTTCGGAGGACTCTCGACCTTTGTCTCTCCCAAGTCCGTACGGGAGTTGCAGCGATGGGACAAGACTTTAACTACCAATGGGACATCACGAAAAAAATGTATATGCCCCTACAAAAAAAAAAATCCATTAATAATAATCCACATAATAGTTCCCATTTTCCTCTTGCTGCAAGATTATTTTTCCTTCTGTAGAAAGCTGGCTCAAATTAATATCCTACATCTGTAGTGCACTACTTTTGACCAGGGCCCTGTGGGCACTGGTAGTGAGCTATATAGGGAATAGGGTGCCATTTGGGATGCAGTCGTTTTATATACAGTAATCTAATACAAACCCCCCTGGTGCGACACTGCTCCCCTCCCATGATCTGAGACATGACCCACATGGCCCATGGAGCCCAATGAGTCACACAGCTGCACTCCCCTGCAGCATTTCTCAGTAACAATCAGATGCAACTGGGAGGCTATTAAGGCCCCACCATGGAAGGCCGTACTGTTAGTGCTCCCAGGAGCAGCCTCTCGCCTGCCTCTCCCCCTATCTCCCACCCCCTCCCCCGTCTCCCCCTAGCTCGCCCCTAGCTTTCACCTATTCCTTCCTATCTCCATGGATATGGGAGGCGTGAGTAGTACAGGGAAGAAAATATTTTCCTTCTCAGGACCAATTATGTTACATAAAGGGAGATGACTAGTGGAAGCAGTGGAGACTGGGGCCTGAGTCCCAAATGGCACCCTATTCCTGACATAGTGCACGACTACCTCTGTGGGCCCCTGGTCAAAAGTAGTGCTCTACATAGGGAGTAGGGGTGTCATTTGGATCTGGATCTGTCTGTCGCCGCAGTACAGTGAAGTGGCAGCTGTCTCTGGAGTGTAGTCATCTGGTGACTCAGACTCCCAGAATCCCTCAGGTGAGGGCACCTCGTCTCGGGCCGTCACTAATGACTTCTGTCACGCCGTAACACTGAGGCTTTGCGTCTCAAACGGCGCCGTATTCCCTACGTAGTAGTGCGCTACTTCTTTGAGCAGGGCTCTGTCTCCACTTATAGAACCAATACACCAGCTGTACTGTGAAGTCTCCTGTTTGAACATTTAACATCCAGAGACTCAGTTATGTTATGCCTTCAAAATCAAATCAAAACAGTCGCGTACACAGATCTGCAGATGTTATCTCAGGTGCAATCAAATGCTTGTGTTTCTAGCAGTGCAGTAATACCTAGAAAATCTAAAACAATACACACGTAATCCCCCAACATAAGGAATTAAGAAATATAATTAACGAGCAACGTCAGAGTCGGGGATATATACAGTGGGGAGAACAAGTATTTGATACACTGCCGATTTTGCAGGTTTTCCTACTTACAAAGCATGTAGAGGTCTGTCATTTTTTATCATAGGTACACTTCAACTGTGAGAGACGGAATCTAAAACAAAAAATCCAGAAAATCACATTGTATGATTTTTAAGTAATTAATTTGCATTTTATTGCATGACATAAGTATTTGATCACCTACCAACCAGTAAGAATTCACCGCTCTCACAGACCTGTTAGTTTTTCTTTAAGAAGCCCTCCTGTTCTCCACTCATTACCTGTATTAACTGCACCTGTTTGAACTCGTTACCTGTATAAAAGACACCTGTCCACACACTCAATCAAACAGACTCCAACCTCTCCACAATGGCCAAGACCAGAGAGCTGTGTAAGGACATCAGGGATACAATTGTAGACCTGCACAAGGCTGGGATGGGCTACAGGACAATAGGCAAGCTGCTTGGTGAGAAGGCAACAACAGTTGGCGCAATTATTAGAAAATTGAAGAAGTTCAAGATGACGGTCAATCACCCCTCGGTCTGGGGCTCCATGCAAGATCTCACCTCGTGGGGCATCAATGATCATGAGGAAGGTGAGGAATCAGCCCAGAACTACACAGCAGGATCTGGTCAATGACCTGAAGAGAGCTGGGACCACAGTCTCAAAGAAAACCATTAGTAACACACTACGCCGTCATGGATTAAAATCCTGCAGCGCAAGCAAGGTCCCCCTGCTCAAGCCAGTGCATGTCCAGGCCCGTCTGAAGTTTGCAAATGACCATCTGGATGATCCAGAGGAGGAATGGGAGAAGGTCATGTGGTCTGATGAGACAAAAATAGAGCTTTTTGGTCTAAACTCCAATCGCCGTGTTTGGAGGAAGAAGAAGGATGAGTACAACCCCAAGAACACCATCCCAACCGTGAAGCATGGAGGTGGAAACATCATTCTTTGGGGATGCTTTTCTGCAAAGGGGACAGGACGACTGCACCGTATTGAGGGGAGGATGGATGGGGCCATGTATCGCGAGATCTTGGCCAACAACCTCCTTCCCTCAGGAAGAGCATTGAAGATGGGTCGTGGCTGGGTCTTCCAGCATGACAACGACCCGAAACACACAGCCAGGGCAACTAAGGAGTGGCTCCGTAAGAAGCATCTCAAGGTCCTGGAGTGGCCTAGCCAGTCTCCAGACCTGAACCCAATAGAAAATCTTTGGAGGGAGCTGAAAGTCCGTATTGCCCAGCGACAGCCCCGAAACCTGAAGGATCTGGAGAAGGTCTGTATGGAGGAGTGGGCCAATATCCCTGCTGCAGTGTGTGCAAACCTGGTCAAGATCTACAGGAAACGTATGATCTCTGTAATTGCAAACAAAGGTTTCTGTACCAAATACTAAGTTCTGCTTTTCTGATGTATCAAAAACTTATGTCATGCAATAAAATGCAAATTAATTACTTAAAAATCATACAATGTGATTTTCTGGATTTTTGTTTTAGATTATGTCTCTCACAGTTGAAGTGTACCTATGATAAAAAGTACAGACCCCTACATGCTTTGTAAGTAGGAAAACCTGCAAAATCGGCATTGTATCAAATACTTGTTCTCTCCACTGTATATACTACTCATGCCTGTATACACTGAGTGTACAAAACATTAAGAACACCTTCCTAGTTTTGTATTTGTATTTATTAACTCTACTGGATCAGTGTCCCGGAATTGGGACAGTGTCCTCTGTAGCTCAGCTGGTAGAGCACGGCGCTCGTAACGCCAGGGTAGTGGGTTCGATCCCCGGGACCACCCATACACAAAAAAAATTATGCACGCATGACTGTAAGTTGCTTTGGATAAAAGCATCTGCTAAATGGCATATTATTATATATTTGACTTGAATGGCGTTGTAAACAAAAGCCAACTTTCCGGGACATAGACATGTCTTATATGGTCAGAAAGCTTAAATTATTGTTACTCTAACTGCACTGTCTAATTTACAGTAGCTATTACAGCGGAAAAAAAATACCATGCTATTGTTTGAGGATAGTGCAAAACAACATAATACTTTTATCAAGGCAATTGGTTTGATACATTCACCTCTGACGGTTATCTCACTCTGATTTGTCATCCTAGAGGATCCCAGAGATAAAAATGTAGCGTAGTTTTGTTTGATAAAATCAATTTTTATATCCTAACACGATCCATGTTGTGTACAGAGTTTCGCATGAATTCCGACTCTTTCAACTTGCAACAAAACAATCTATGAAATCTAATCGTCAAAACCTTGTTTCACCCGGTCAAGTTCAGTTTCTGTGCAATCCCCAGACACTCTAGAAGGCAACCAAACTTTGTGTCATCATTCCACATTACTTATCGGCTACACAACACGTATATTAGCCCACGAAGGACAGACATCATTACGCAACAATGGGACTTTGATTGACTTTGATTGACAGTCTCTTGGTCCAATGACCACCTATCATTTTGAAAACACAGCTAGCTAGATAGCCAATGAGCTGGGCTTTACATGAGTATGTTATGACAAAAGGGAGTATACGTTACGCAGCGCTCGCTTTCTTCTACAAAGTTTTCTCAAAACCTATAAAGTACAACATGGCTACTAAGAGTATGAATGCAAAATCGAACTTCAAGTTCAACACATTTGGATGAGATTATTTCAGAAATTGACCGGGAGAGTGACACGAGGAGTCCTGCGCGCAAGAAAGATTGGAAGGAGAAGGTAACATTACTTTTTTTAGATCAGTAAGTAAAATACGTTTTTTTTGCTTCTCGTGCTAATCCAGTTGTTTAAATGGTTGCATATTAATTTAAGATATTTGTCTTTGATTTCTATATACACTACCATTCAAAGGTTTTGGGGTCACTTAGAAATGTCCTTGTTTTCGAAATAAAAGCAATTTTTTTTTGTCCATTAAAATAACATCAAATTGATACAGTGTAGTTTATCATTTTAAAAGGCTAATTGATCATTAGAAAACCCTTTTGCAATTATGTTAGCACAGCTGAAAACTGTTGTGCTGATTAAAGAAGCAATAAAACTGGAGCTTCTTGAGACTAGTTGAGTATCTGGAGCATCAGCAATTGTGGGTTCGATTACAGGCTCAAAATGGCCAGAAACAAATAACTTTCTACTGAAACTCGTCAGTCTATTATTGTTCTGAGAAATGAAGGCTATTCCATGCGAGAAATTGCCAAGAAACTAAAGATCTCGTACAACGCTGTGTACTACTTCCTTCACAGAACAGCACAAACTGGCTCTAACCAGAATAGAAAGAGGAGTGGGAGGCCCCGGTGCACAACTGAGAAAGAGGAGTGGGAGGTCCCGGTGCACAACTGAGCAAGAGGACAAATACATTAGAGTGTCTAGTTTGAGAAACAGGCGCCTCACAGGTCCTCAACTGGCAGCTTCATTAAATAGTAACCCGCAAAACACCAGTCTCAACATCAACAGTGAAGAGGCGACTCCGGGATGCTGACCTTCTAGGCAGAGTTGCAAAGAAAAAGCCATTTCTCAGACTGGCCAATAAAAATAAAAGATTAAGATGGGCAGTCTGAGATGTGGCTTTTTCTTAGCAACTCTGCCTCTACAAAATATTATGTAGAGCTTTCTAGATCATTCTTGAATGTATAATTCTGAAACTTTGCACACACACTACTACCCTCTTGGTGACAACATCTAAATTACACTCAGCTTCCTAGATCAATGTATGGCATTTCAAAGATGATGCAAAAAAAAAATCTAATGTGTTATATTCTCCTACATTAATTTCACATTTCCAAAACTTCAAAGTGTTTCCTTTCAAATAGCTACAGGCAGTTAGATTTGGGTATGTCATTTTAGGCAGAAATTGAGATGAAGGGTCCGATCCTTAAGAGGTTTAAGGATCCCCCCTTAGTTCCTGCCAAGACAGCAGCAACTCTTCCTGGGGAGCAACAAAATTAACCTTTTATTGCAATGGGGCTGAATCAGGGTCACACAAAGTGTTTCAATCCATTTCTCAGTTGGTCACATGGTTTAAAAAATCCTTCTTTAACCTCCCTTCATCTACACTGATTGAAGTGGATTTAACAAGTGACATCAATAAGGGATCTGTCACGAACGTTGAGAGACGGGTCGGACCAAGGTGCAGCGTGAAAAGCGTACATGTTTATTAATTAAATAAACGTTCAACAAAACAAGAAAACAACGTAACGTGAAGTCCAAAGGGCTATACACACACCAGCCTAACAGGAACAAGATCCCACAATACACAGTAGGCAATGGGCTACTTAAGTATGATCCCCAATCAGAGACAACGAGCGACAGCTGTCTCTGATTGGGAATCACACCCGGCCCAACCTAGAAGCACAACCTAGCACTGCAACATAGAAATAGACTAACTAGATCATAAACATAGAATATATAACATAGAAACTCACGCCCTGACCAAACCAACTAAAGACAACAGGCCTCTCAAGGCCAGTGCGTGACAGGATCATAGCTTTCACCTGGATTCACCTGGTCAGTCTATGTCATGGAAAGAGCAGGTGTTCCTAATGTTTTGTACACTCAGTGTATATATATATAAAAAAAATTATATATATATATATATATAAATAATGGTGTGTATAGACAGTATGGACAGTATATGAATAGAAAAGGTGTGTACAGCAGTAGTGATATAGGATGAACCATGACTAGAATACAGTATATACATATGAAGTGGACAGCAGTAGTTATATAGGATGAACCATGACTAGAATACAGTATATACATATGAAGTGGACAGCAGTAGTTATATAGGATGAACCATGACTAGAATACAGTATATACATATGAAGTGGACAGCAGTAGTTTATATAGGATGAACCTTGACTAGAATACAGTATATACACATGAAGTGGACAGCAGTAGTTATATAGGATGAACCATGACTAGAATACACTATATACATATGAAGTGGGTAAAACAGTATGTAAACATCACAGGAGCACCTTAATTGGGGAGGACGGGCTCGTGGTAATGGCTGGAGTGGAATGGGTGGAAGGGTATCAAATACATCAATCATGTGGTTTCCATGGTTTCCATGTGTTTTTGATGCCATTCCATTTGCTCCGTTCCAGCCATTATTATGAGCCGTCCTCCCCTTCAGCAGCCTCCACTGGTAAACATTAGTAAAGTGACCAGTGTTCAATGACTCTATGTACATAGGGTAGCGGTCTCTAAGGTGCAGGGTAGAGTACCGGGTGGTAACCGACTTGTAACAGTGACTAAGGTTCAGGGCAGGGTACTGGGGCGGAGGCCGGCTAGTAGTGACTGTTTAACAATCTGATGGCCTCAAGATAGAAGCTATTCATCAGTCTCTCTGTCCCAGATTTGATGCACCTGTACTGTCTCCGCCTTCTAGATGGTAGCGGGGTGAACAGGCCGTGGCTCGGGTCGCTGAGGTTCTGATGATGATCTTTCTTGGCCTTCCTTGTGACACCGGGTTCTGTAGATGTCCAGGCAGTGTGCCCCCCCGGTGATGCTTTGGGCTGACCGCACCACCCTCTGGAGAGCCCTGCGGTTGCGGACGGTGCAATTGCCGTACCAGGCGGTGCCGTACCAGCCCGAACAGGATGCTCTCGATGGCGAATCTGTTGAAGTTCGTGTGGGTTTTAGTGGCCTAATTTCTTTAGCCTCCTGTTGCACCTTCTTCTGTCTGTCTGTGTGAAGGGCTCTCGCCTCCTCCCTGTAGGCCAGGGATCCCCAACTGGTGGCCCGCGGGCCAAATCCGGCCCTCCAACAATATTATTTGGACCCCAAAGACCCCCAAATTAATTATGAATATTTTTTTCCATAAAATAAATAAATAAATAATAATAATAAAAATCTCGGACCCGAGATGCAAAAAACTCACAAGAAGCAAGTTACCCTACCTAAACAATGCAAAAAGTTACATTTTAACTTAATTCATGAGGAGAGAGAGCGCAGGAGACGGTCAACTAATAAGGAGACCATTCTGTGGCGCTGAAACGTAAAGCTGTAACCGTGACAACAAGAGGAGGTGAACAGAGCCTGGTGCCGAAAAAAAATACAGCCAACTTGTTATGCAAGTGTTGCACAGCGACAGATGGAGGAAAACCCTACACCGGTCGAGTAATTCATTTCAACAATAATCTTTCATTTTTATTTGACTTTACAAACAACAAGAGGGGCTTTTAATTGGAGTCTATTTCTTCCGAGCCTAGGCCAATATATAAAATAACTCAACTGGCTGAGGTAGGCTGAGGCTTAACGGCATCTTTTCACAAGAACAAAACTAAACGGCCTAATAGAGGTGGGATATGTTTTTTTTTAGACCTAATTACAATTACAACTGGCCAAAAATATAGCATCGTACATAAAATAATCATTTAAAGATTTTTAAAAAAGGCGACGTCTGTCTGAATGTCTATCGGGGATAGCCTGCTCCTGCAACTGTTGCCGACTACTGCGTTGTGTTCCGGTGCACTGAAGACAAGACACCGGCGTACTTGAAGGCACTTTATTGTGTACAACTCTCTCAATCTGTTCAACATCAAGGAGAGAAAATGTTCAAAACTCTACCCTCGACCAGAATCCGCCTCTCTCAGTCGAGTAGAATGCAGACTCAGTATAATCACATTCAAAAATACAAGGAATAAAATACAACATAATTGGAAAATAAACATCGCATCTGGTGTATATCTTATGTATGTGTCATATTGCATGTTATCTCTGCCAAAAACTCTGAGCTTTTAGCCTTTACATTAATACTGTGCAACATGACATAAACCATCTTTCAAATAGGTAGTACATACAGTAATATGCACGAAGCAACATGTAATCCTTCACATTTGAGCTTTTCAGTGCCATTAAACATTAATCAATACATGAAAACATTTTAAATGAACACGTATTTTTAACCTGATATAGGGAATACATACCTGTTCAACATCAAGGAGAGAAAATGTTCAAAACTCTACCCTCGACCAGAATCCGCCTAACATAAAAAGAACAACGTGGGCTTCAACACAAGAGGATAGAATGACGATTGCTAACTTACAGCTAAACAGAACACGAGGTTAGCTAAGTTAGCAATTTCTCAAACTCTCAAAAACAGCTAAATTCACGACACAGCTTGATTAAATGTACGTACACTCATCATATAATATACATACAAGTTACTATGTGCACTGAAACGTTTTAGTTTTAACAGGTACATCAAGTTTATATCACGCCGAAGTGAACACATACCTCTCTCAGTCGAGTACAATGCAGACTGAGAAAAGCATTAAAACCCTCCGCATACAACCAAACCAACACTCTAGAGGGCGCACTTACACAACTAACTCTCCCAATATCTGTAAACTACACGAAATGCTGAACAATACAATATTTTGGTGAAATCAACTCACAAAATAAAATAAAAAATAGAAAATGAACGGTTGCAAAAATCTGTAATTCTTTGACCTGTTACACAACGACAGAACAAACAGAAAAATACTGTCAGCTTGAGACATACATATCCCTGGATAAGCACTCACAATAATGCTAGTATTTACTAAATACAGTCACATAGGCCACTAAGTGACTTACTCAATGGGAAAAGTTGCATTTGCCCTCGGACACGATCTTTGTTGACGTCGCGTGGAGATGGGTGTGATTTTGATGCGCAGGCAGTCCTTGACTGACTTATGTGAAAATGTGTTCCTGTCGTGAGCCTATATTGGGTTCATAGAGGAAAATGAGGACTCGCAGGTGTAAGTCGATCCAAACATTGTTAGCGCATAAAATGCAAGTTTCTTTATTGGCTGTATTCCTCTGAACATGCCACCCAAAACATCACACAAGGACTCCGAACTCGTGAGCGCATCCCTGATGTGGCTCGATGTCTGTAATTTAATCAGCTCAGTTTGAATTGCGGCCTCATCCAGCGAGGGTATCGTTTTCTTAGCAAGGGGGGGAGAATTATCCACCAGGGGCGGACTGTGAGAGGAGCACGTAGAAACGTAATGATATCCTTTTGGGGCACGCTGTAGTCTTCAAATCTGGTGGAGAAGTTGTCCCTCAGCTGCTTGATGAAATCTTCCATGCTGCGGCCTGGTCCCTCAGCCTGTTGTTTTCTTCGGTGTGCTGAAGTGCAGTAGTCTTCCAGGTGACAAGTCCAAATCCAAACAACTCAAGCTTCCCAGTAAAGGCCTTCAGTTTTTCCACCATGTCCACGACTGTTATTCCCCTCTTCCTTGTAACTGGAGATTTAACCCGTTGTAAGTGACAGAATATGTCAGCCAAAAAAAAGCAGTGTGTGTAGCTTGCGGTTAACACTTCAATGTTTCAGCGTCGGACCTCTGTCTGGGGAGGGAAAGCTTCATAATGACGTCTGAGATTGAATTCGTTGCAAAACAGCGACATTTTCATTGCAAATAAGACACACTGGCTTGGCATTGGGAAAATGTGGTAAGATGAACACATCTCTCTCTTTTTACATTCTTTCCTGAAACTTTTGATTTTCATTATCCACCTTTCTGTTGATACTTTTTGAGAGCGACATTTTCTCTTGCTATCAAGCTAATTGTTCTGAACGAATGTTGACGTTAAAACAAGTAGTGTAGCCTACAGTAAGCTACGTAGACCTGTTCCCCCACCAATCAAACGCACAGAGAAATAGACAAAAATTATAATTGAATAGAGACATGGTGATTTCATCAGCGTAATCAGTCACACAAGACTCCATGAAACAACCAAGCTGTGGGCCGAATCATGACTTCCCACCTAAGCCCGAATTTTAGTAAAAACGTCTGAATCTGAATGTTACCATCAACTTCAGTACTGCTTCATCAGTGAGCAGAATATCAATCATTTTCTGTGAGGATGTTTTCACTTGTAGAGGTAAAATGAGGTAAAATGAGTTGGGCAGCTATGAGAATAAAGATAAGCTTTCTGCCAAGTTCTGTAAAGTACCTTATTAAAAATACACACAGCTAATACCCACTGAGATAGAAGGATAGAACATCTCTGTAGAAAGTCAGAGAGAGTCGCCTTTCCTTCATGAAAAACCCGTCGCTGAGTAGAATATCAGTAAGATTCTAATCCAGCTAATATCAATCCCTTTCCGTGAGAATGTTTTCATTGGAGGTACATTTGTGTAAAATTAGTTAGGATAACTTTTTTTTTTTTCCTAAGTTCTGTAAACTTGTAACTAAAATACCACTGTTAATACACATGAAAGGTTTATTTTCCAAAACTCTATATTTCATAATTTCTGAAATACATTTGCTTTTATTGTTAAAATAAATTATGAAAAGAGATTGGTGGGTGTTTATTCACTATGTAATCATGGCATGGGGTTGTTCAGTGACGGACATGTACTGTGTATTTTCTTTAAAATCTATCACTTTGTCACGAACGTCAGGGTAAGGAGTAGACCAAGGCGCAGCGTTGCAGGCAAACATACTCGTTTATTAGCGAAACGTGATGAAAACAACAAAAGACGGTAACGTGACAGTACACGGTAAAACACAACCAACTTGAAACAAGAACCCACAAAACACAAAGGAAAACCGACAGTTTAAATATGGCTCCCAATCAGAGACAACCAGCAAACAGCTGACACTCGTTGCCTCTGATTGGGAGTCACTCAGGCCAACATAGAAAATGACAAACTAGAACACCCAACATAGAAATATAACACATAGAATAAACACACCCTGGCTCAACAAATAGAGTCCCAGAGCCAGGGTGTGACAGTAACCCCCCCTAAAGGCGCGGACTGCGACCGCGCCTCAATAAGAGCTAAACAGGGGAGGGCTGGGTGGGCATACCTCCTCGGCGGCGGTTCTGGCTCCGGCCTTGCCCACCACCCTCCAATCAACCCCCCATAGCGCCCCTGGTCCGGTCTAGCCCCGCTGGCCGGAGCCGGACTGACGACACGCACCCCTGGCTTGGTGCGTGGAGCAGGAACGGACCGGACCGGGCTGACGATGCGCACCCCTGGCTTGGTGGGTGGAGTAGCACCTGGCCGAACCGGGCTGACGATACACACCCCTGGCTTGGTGCGTGGAGCAGGAATGGACCGGACCGGGCTGACGATGCGCACCCCTGGCTTGGTGCGTGGAGTAGCAACTGGCCGGACCGGGCTGACGACTCGCACCCATGGCTTTGTGCGTGGAGCCGGAACGGGCCTCACCGGACTGACGACTCGCACCCCTGGCTTGGTGCGTGGAGCCGGAACGGACCTCACCGGACTGACGACTCGCTCCCCTGGCTTGGTGCGAGTAGCAGGAACGGGCTGGACCAGGCTGACGACTCGCACCCCTGGCTTGGTGCGTGTAGCAGGAACGTTCTGGACCAGGCTGACGACTCGTACCCCTGGCTTGGTGCGAGTGGCAGGAACAGGCTGGACCAGGCTGACGACTCGCACCCCTGGCTTGGTGCGAGTGGCAGGAACAGGCCGGGCCGGGCTGGCGACTCGCACCCCTGGCTTGGTGCGAGTGGCAGGAACAGGCCGGGCCGGGCTGGCGACGCGCACCGTAGGTTTGGTGCGAGTGGCAGGAACAGGCCGGGCCGGGCTGGCGACGCACACCGTAGGTTTGGTGCGAGTGGCAGGAACAGGCCGGGCCGGGCTGGCGACGCACACCGTAGGCTTGGTGCGAGTGGCAGGAACAGGCCGGGCTGGGCTGGCGACGCGCACCGTAGGTTTGGTGCGAGTGGCAGGAACAGGCCGGGCCGGGCTGGCGATGCACACCGTAGGTTTGGTGCGTGGAGCAGGAACAGGCCGGGCTGGGCTGGCGACGCACCCCGTAGGCTTGGTGCGTGGAGCAGGGACAGGCCGGGCTGGGCTGGCGACGCACCCCGTAGGCTTGGTGCGTGGAGCAGGGACAGGCCGGGCTGGGCTGGCGACGCACACCGTAGGCTTGGTGCGTGGAGCAGGGACAGGCCGAACCGGGCTGTGGAGACGGATAGGAGACCTGGAGTGAAGAGCGGCCACCACCCGTCCTGGCTGAATGGCTACCCTCACACACTCTGTGTGTGGCATCCGCACAGGACGTACAGGGCTGTGTACCCGTACTGGCATAACAGCACGTGACACTGGAGCAGGATATCCGGGACCGCGGAGAGGCATTGGAGACCACGAGCGTTGAGCCGGCACACTCCGTCCTGGCTGCATACCCACCTTCGCACGACACGTGCGGGGTGCTCGCACAGGACGTACAGGACTATGCCGGACCACTCGTGGCACAGTACGCCGCTCCGCATACCGCGGAACCTGCCCCGTCCCATGCTGCCATGCCTGAGCACGGGAAGTTGGTTCCGCTCTCCATCCAGGCTCCGCCAACCTGCCTTCTGGCCCCCCAAACCCGGTGGCCTCCTCTCCAAATCGCCCTGTGGCAGCCTCCTGCTGCCCAGCCGCCCATGCCGTGTGCCCCCCCCTAAATTTTTTTTGGGGTTGCCTCTCGTCCTTCCGACGATGACACTGCTGACGCCGCTGCTCCTCTCTCGCCAGGGCCTTAATCCTACCCCAAGGTCCCTTGCCCCCGAGCATGTCCTCCCAGGACCACGATTTGCCCACCTGGGCCATCGCCAACCTCTCCATCTCTTTACCTGGCGCTTCCTCCCATGTCCAGTCTGCCTGCTCCTGGACACGCTGCTTGGTCCTTTTATGGTGGGTTCTTCTGTCACGAACGTCAGGGTAAGGAGTAGACCAAGGCGCAGCGTTGCAGGCAAACATACTCGTTTATTAGCGAAACGTGATGAAAACAACAAAAGACGGTAATGTGACAGTACACGGTAAAACACAACCAACTTGAAACAAGAACCCACAAAACACAAAGGAAAACCGACAGTTTAAATATGGCTCCCAATCAGAGACAACCAGCAAACAGCTGACACTCGTTGCCTCTGATTGGGAGTCACTCAGGCCAACATAGAAAATGACAAACTAGAACCCCCAACATAGAAATATAACACATAGAATAAACACACCCTGGCTCAACAAATAGAGTCCCAGAGCCAGGGTGTGACACACTTGGTGGGTTCATTTTCAGAGAGACAAATAATCATGTTTTGCAAAACAATATATATCCACCTCACTCTCAGAGAAATAAGTAGTACTGCTAGGTTTTACACAGTCAAATATAACAAATAACTACAATTTTTTAATAAAGAACTTTACAAATGATACATTTGTAACATCAATTAAAAAATATAAAAAATCGGAGAACAGTAACATTTTACACACACATGAAGGTTCCCAAAAGCAATCGTTTCCGATGAAAAAACACAAATGTGAAAAATGTGTGGATATAGATATATATATATATATAAAAAAATCAACTCTTCACATTGTGATAGAAGGATAGGACATCTCTGTGCTGTACGAAAACTACAAGGTCAGGGAGCTACTTGCCTTGTCTTCAAACTGCCTCCCATCAAAGCTCCAACTAAAATAACTGTAAAGTGCCTCGTCGGCAAACAGCTCCCGGAGAGCCGTACTGAGAGAGGACCAGGAATGAGAAAGAAGACATCTCAACGCAGCTTTGTTCTTTAAATGGCTAGCTGTCTCTGAACTCTCTGTAAGGTTCGCTGTCTTCCCTCTATTCCTGTGACAGGTTTGTAACTGAACTCGGCGGGAGGCAAAAAAATGGATTTGACTCATTGTAGAGAAGTGACACTCTAACTGTTATTGTGAGAAGAACGTGTAATCATTGAGTAAATGTCTTCTGTACGCTGTATGGTTCTCCAGTAAATATATATATCTACTGTTTATACTGTATGAGAAGGTATTGTGATTCACTATATAATGTATGCCGATGGGCTTTTCTCCTTTGTCACATAGCTAGAAACATTAAGCTAACAAAAGGGCCCAGTGGAGTATAGCAAAACTCCGCAGTAGCACACACAGGTAGTGGGACATGAATTCACACAAGACCAAACGGCACTAAGAAAGTATCAAGGTAATAGTGTGCCATTTGGTACATAGACCTTGACTGAAACAGCAGCAGAAGGTTTTGTAACAGCAGTTAGTGTAGGTGGTGTAGACGGCAACTGTTTTAGTTCACACACGCGCACACACGCGCACGCACGCACACACACACACACTAACGCACGCACACACACACACTAACGCACGCACACTAACGCACGCACGCACACACACACACTAACGCACGCACACTAACGCACGCACGCACGCACACACACACACACACTAACGCACGCACGCACGCGACAACACAAACGACGCACGCACAGCACACGTATACTAACGCACGCACACGCAAACACACGCACACACACGCCGCACACACACCAACACACACACACACATACATACACTAACGCACGCACGCACGCACACATACGCACACGCACACACGCACACACACACACACACACACACACACACACACACACACACACTGACGCACGCACACACACACACACTAACGCACGCACGCACACACACACACACACGCACGCACACTAACGCACGCACGCGCACGCACACTAACGCACGCACACGCACACACACGCACGCACGCACACACGCACGCACACACACACACACACACACACACACACACACACACACACACACACACACAGTGTAGGTGCAGCACACACCCTACCAACTGTTAATGCATCCCCAGTGATGTCACATACTCAGAGAACAGAACAGTCTTGGGGGAAGGTTACCCCCCACTAAAACAGATTAAGAGATAAACTCTTAACAAACTTTCTGTATAACCACCTAACCAATGGCTGCCTCCCAAAGGGTTCCCGTATTGCCTCTAGGGCCCTATGGGCCCTGGTCAAACGTAGTGCACCGTCAAGGCAATATGGCGCCATTTGGAACGCGCAACCCACGGACCGGGTCCAATGAGTGTTCTTAACATTGTAGAGCGGACTCAGGGGAATCAGATGAAATCTGGTGTTTTTCTTCCCCTGTTTCCTAATAGGTCTCCTGGGATACCGCCCTCCTTCTACCCCTCCGATGTGGAGCACGAGGAGAACATGAAACCCTGATGTCTTGGAAGGAAGCAAGGAAAACAGAGGGAGGAGGGAGGGGAAGGAAGGAGGGAGGAAGGGAGGGAGGGAAGAGGAGAGATACTTTATTTTTCTTTTCTCGATCCTGTGTTTTTCTTTCATTTGTTTCTCGTATCTGCTTCTATAAGTCTGCTTTTCACTTCTCACTGTTGTGTTACAGCTTCCACTGTCTGCTTTTCACTTCTCACTGTTGTTACAGCTTCCACTGTCTGCTTTTCACTTCTCACTGTTGTTACAGCTTCCACTGTCTGCTTTTCACTTCTCACTGTTGTTACAGCTTCCACTGTCTGCTTTTCACTTCTCACTGTTGTGTTACGGCTTCCACTGTCTGCTTTTACCTTCTCACTGTTGTTACAGCTTCCACTGTCTGCTTTTCACTTCTCACTGTTGTTACAGCTTCCACTGTCTGCTTTTCACTTCTCACTGTTGTTACAGCTTCCACTGTCTGCTTTTCACTTCTCACTGTTGTTACAGCTTCCACTGTCTGCTTTTCACTTCTCACTGTTGTTACAGCTTCCACTGTCTGCTTTTCACTTCTCACTGTTGTTACAGCTTCCACTGTCTGCTTTTCACTTCTCACTGTTGTTATAGCTTCCACTGTCTGCTTTTCACTTCTCACTGTTGTTACAGCTTCCACTGTCTGCTTTCCACTTCTCACTGTTGTTACAGCTTCCACTGTCTGCTTTTCACTTCTCACTGTTGTTACAGCTTCCACTGTCTGCTTTTCACTTCTCACTGTTGTTACAGCTTCCACTGTCTGCTTTTCACTTCTCACTGTTGTTACAGCTTCCACTGTCTGCTTTTCACTTCTCACTGTTGTGTTACAGCTTCCACTGTCTGCTTTTCACTTCTCACTGTTGTTACAGCTTCCACTGTCTGCTTTTCAATTCTCACTGTTGTGTTACAGCTTCCACTGTCTGCTTTTCACTTCTCACTGTTGTGTTACAGCTTCCACTGTCTGCTTTTCACTTCTCACTGTTGTTACAGCTTCCACTGTCTGCTTTTCACTTCTCACTGTTGTGTTACAGCTTCCACTGTCTGCTTTTCACTTCTCACTGTTGTTACAGCTTCCACTGTCTGCTTTTCACTTCTCACTGTTGTTACAGCTTCCACTGTCTGCTTTTCACTTCTCACTGTTGTTACAGCTTCCACTGTCTGCTTTTCACTTCTCACTGTTGTTACAGCTTCCACTGTCTGCTTTTCACTTCTCACTGTTGTGTTACAGCTTCCACTGTCTGCTTTTCACTTCTCACTGTTGTTACAGCTTCCACTGTCTGCTTTTCACTTCTCACTGTTGTTACAGCTTCCACTGTCTGCTTTTCACTACTCACTGTTGTGTTACAGCTTCCACTGTCTGCTTTTCACTTCTCACTGTTGTTACAGCTTCCACTGTCTGCTTTTCACTTCTCACTGTTGTTACAGCTTCCACTGTCTGCTTTTCACTTCTCACTGTTGTTACAGCTTCCACTGTCTGCTTTTCACTTCTCACTGTTGTTACAGCTTCCACTGTCTGCTTTTCACTTCTCACTGTTGTTACAGCTTCCACTGTCTGCTTTTCACTTCTCACTGTTGTTACAGCTTCCACTGTCTGCTTTTCACTTCTCACTGTTGTGTTACAGCTTCCACTGTCTGCTTTTCACTTCTCACTGTTGTTACAGCTTCCACTGTCTGCTTTTCACTTCTCACTGTTGTTACAGCTTCCACTGTCTGCTTTTCACTTCACACTGTTGTTACAGCTTCCACTGTCTGCTTTTCACTTCTCACTGTTGTGTTACAGCTTCCACTGTCTGCTTTTCACTTATCACTGTTGTTACAGCTTCCACTGTCTGCTTTTCACTTCTCACTGTTGTGTTACAGCTTCCACTGTCTGCTTTTCACTTCTCACTGTTGTGTTACAGCTTCCACTGTCTGCTTTTCACTTCTCACTGTTGTTACAGCTTCCACTGTCTGCTTTTCACTTCTCACTGTTGTTACAGCTTCCACTGTCTGCTTTTCACTTCTCACTGTTGTGTTACAGCTTCCACTGTCTGCTTTTCACTTCTCACTGTTGTTACAGCTTCCACTGTCTGCTTTTCACTTCTCACTGTTGTTACAGCTTCCACTGTCTGCTTTTCACTTCTCACTGTTGTGTTACAGCTTCCACTGTCTGCTTTTCACTTCTCACTGTTGTTACAGCTTCCACTGTCTGCTTTTCACTTCTCACTGTTTTTACAGCTTCCACTGTCTGCTTTTCACTTCTCACTGTTGTTACAGCTTCCACTGTCTGCTTTTCACTTCTCACTGTTGTGTTACAGCTTCCACTGTCTGCTTTTCACTTCTCACTGTTGTTACAGCTTCCACTGTCTGCTTTCCACTTCTCACTGTTGTTACAGCTTCCACTGTCTGCTTTTCACTTCTCACTGTTGTTACAGCTTCCACTGTCTGCTTTTCACTTCTCACTGTTGTTACAGCTTCCACTGTCTGCTTTTCACTTCTCACTGTTGTTACAGCTTCCACTGTCTGCTTTTCACTTCTCACTGTTGTGTTACAGCTTCCACTGTCTGCTTTTCACTTCTCACTGTTGTTACAGCTTCCACTGTCTGCTTTTCACTTCTCACTGTTGTTACAGCTTCCACTGTCTGCTTTTCACTTCTCACTGTTGTTACAGCTTCCACTGTCTGCTTTTCACTTCTCACTGTTGTTACAGCTTCCACTGTCTGCTTTTCACTTCTCACTGTTGTGTTACAGCTTCCACTGTCTGCTTTTCACTTCTCACTGTTGTTACAGCTTCCACTGTCTACTTTTCATTTCTCACTGTTGTTACAGCTTCCACTGTCTGCTTTTCACTTCTCACTGTTGTTACAGCTTCCACTGTCTGCTTTTCACTTCTCACTGTTGTGTTACAGCTTCCACTGTCTGCTTTTCACTTATCACTGTTGTTACAGCTTCCACTGTCTGCTTTTCACTTCTCACTGTTGTGTTACAGCTTCCACTGTCTGCTTTTCACTCCTCACTGTTGTTACAGCTTCCACTGTCTGCTTTTCACTTCTCACTGTTGTTACAGCTTCCACTGTCTGCTTTTCACTTCTCACTGTTGTTACAGCTTCCACTGTCTGCTTTTCACTTCTCACTGTTGTTACAGCTTCCACTGTCTGCTTTTCACTTCTCACTGTTGTTACAGCTTCCACTGTCTGCTTTTCACTTCTCACTGTTGTTACAGCTTCCACTGTCTGCTTTTCACTTCTCACTGTTGTTACAGCTTCCACTGTCTGCTTTTCACTTCTCACTGTTGTTACAGCTTCCACTGTCTGCTTTTCACTTCTCACTGTTGTTACAGCTTCACTGTCTGCTTTTCACTTCTCACTGTTGTGTTACAGCTTCCACTATCTGCTTTTCACTTCTCACTGTTGTTACAGCTTCCACTGTCTGCTTTTCACTTCTCACTGTTGTTACAGCTTCCACTGTCTGCTTTTCACTTCTCACTGTTGTTACAGCTTCCACTGTCTGCTTTTCACTTCTCACTGTTGTTACAGCTTCCACTGTCTGCTTTTCACTTCTCACTGTTGTTACAGCTTCCACTGTCTGCTTTTCACTTCTCACTGTTGTTACAGCTTCCACTGTCTGCTTTTCACTTCTCACTGTTGTTACAGCTTCCACTGTCTGCTTTTCACTTCTCACTGTTGTTACAGCTTCCACTGTCTGCTTTTCACTTCCCACTGTTGTTACAGCTTCCACTGTCTGCTTTTCACTTCTCACTGTTGTTACAGCTTCCACTGTCTGCTTTTCACTTCTCACTGTTGTTACAGCTTCCACTGTCTGCTTTTCACTTCTCACTGTTGTGTTACAGCTTCCACTGTCTGCTGTTCACTTCTCACTGTTGTTACAGCTTCCACTGTCTGCTTTTCACTTCTCACTGTTGTGTTACAGCTTCCACTGTCTGCTGTTCACTTCTCACTGTTGTTACAGCTTCCACTGTCTGCTTTTCACTTCTCACTGTTGTTACAGCTTCCACTGTCTGCTTTTCACTTCGCACTGTTGTTACAGCTTCCACTGTCTGCTTTTCACCTCTCACTGTTGTTACAGCTTCCACTGTCTGCTTTTCACTTCTCACTGTTGTGTTACAGCTTCCACTGTCTGCTTTTCACTTCTCACTGTTGTTACAGCTTCCACTGTCTGCTTTTCACTTCTCACTGTTGATACAGCTTCCACTGTCTGCTTTTCACTTCTCACTGTTGTGTTACGGCTTCCACTGTCTGATTTTCACTTCTCACTGTTGTTACAGCTTCCACTGTCTGCTTTTCACTTCTCACTGTTGTTACAGCTTCCACTGTCTGCTTTTCACTTCTCACTGTTGTTAAAGCTTCCACTGTCTGCTTTTCACTTCTCACTGTTGTGTTACAGCTTCCACTGTCTGCTTTCACTTCTCACTGTTGTGTTACAGCTTCCACTGTCTGCTGTTCACTTCTCACTGTTGTTACAGCTTCCACTGTCTGCTTTTAACTTCTCACTGTTGTTACAGCTTCCACTGTCTGCTTTTCTCTTCTCACTGTTGTTACAGCTTCCACTGTCTGCTTTTCACTTCGCACTGTTGTTACAGCTTCCACTGTCTGCTTTTCACTTCTCACTGTTGTTACAGCTTCCACTGTCTGCTTTTCACTTCTCACTGTTGTTACAGCTTCCACTGTCTGCTTTTTCACTTCTCACTGTTGTGTTACAGCTTCCACTGTCTGCTTTTCACTTCTCACTGTTGTTACAGCTTCCACTGTCTGCTTTTCACTTCTCACTGTTGTGTTACGGCTTCCACTGTCTGCTTTTCACTTCTCACTGTTGTTACAGCTTCCACTGTCTGCTTTTCACTTCTCACTGTTGTTACAGCTTCCACTGTCTGCTTTTCACTTCTCACTGTTGTGTTACGGCTTCCACTGTCTGCTTTTCACTTCTCACTGTTGTTACAGCTTCCACTGTCTGCTTTTCACTTCTCACTGTTGTTACAGCTTCCACTGTCTGCTTTTCACTCCTCACTGTTGTGTTACAGCTTCCACTGTCTGCTTTTCACTTCTCACTGTTGTTACAGCTTCCACTGTCTGCTTTTCACTTCTCACTGTTGTTACAGCTTCCACTGTCTGCTTTTCACTTCTCACTGTTGTTACAGCTTCCACTGTCTGCTTTTCACTCCTCACTGTTGTGTTACAGCTTCCACTGTCTGCTTTTCACTTCTCACTGTTGTTACAGCTTCCACTGTCTGCTTTTCACTTCTCACTGTTGTTACAGCTTCCACTGTCTGCTTTTCACTTCTCACTGTTGTTACAGCTTCCACTGTCTGCTTTTCACTTCTCACTGTTGTTACAGCTTCCACTGTCTGCTTTTCACTTCTCACTGTTGTTACAGCTTCCACTGTCTGCTTTTCACTTCTCACTGTTGTGTTACAGCTTCCACTGTCTGCTTTTCACTTCTCACTGTTGTGTTACAGCTTCCACTGTCTGCTTTTCACTTCTCACTGTTGTGTTACAGCTTCCACTGTCTGCTGTTCACTTCTCACTGTTGTTACAGCTTCCACTGTCTGCTTTTCACTTCTCACTGTTGTTACAGCTTCCACTGTCTGCTTTTCACTTCGCACTGTTGTTACAGCTTCCACTGTCTGCTTTTCACCTCTCACTGTTGTTACAGCTTCCACTGTCTGCTTTTCACTTCTCACTGTTGTGTTACAGCTTCCACTGTCTGCTTTTCACTTCTCACTGTTGTTACAGCTTCCACTGTCTGCTTTTCACTTCTCACTGTTGTTACAGCTTCCACTGTCTGCTTTTCTCTTCTCACTGTTGTTACAGCTTCCACTGTCTGCTTTTCACTTCGCACTGTTGTTACAGCTTCCACTGTCTGCTTTTCACTTCTCACTGTTGTTACAGCTTCCACTGTCTGCTTTTTCACTTCTCACTGTTGTTACAGCTTCCACTGTCTGCTTTTCACTTCTCACTGTTGTGTTACAGCTTCCACTGTCTGCTTTTCACTTCTCACTGTTGTTACAGCTTCCACTGTCTGCTTTTCACTTCTCACTGTTGTGTTACGGCTTCCACTGTCTGCTTTTCACTTCTCACTGTTGTTACAGCTTCCACTGTCTGCTTTTCACTTCTCACTGTTGTTACAGCTTCCACTGTCTGCTTTTCACTTCTCACTGTTGTTACAGCTTCCACTGTCTGCTTTTCACTTCTCACTGTTGTGTTACAGCTTCCACTGTCTGCTTTTTCACTTCTCACTGTTGTTACAGCTTCCACTGTCTGCTTTTCACTTCTCACTGTTGTGTTACGGCTTCCACTGTCTGCTTTTCACTTCTCACTGTTGTTACAGCTTCCACTGTCTGCTTTTCACTTCTCACTGTTGTTACAGCTTCCACTGTCTGCTTTTCACTTCTCACTGTTGTGTTACGGCTTCCACTGTCTGCTTTTCACTTCTCACTGTTGTTACAGCTTCCACTGTCTGCTTTTCACTTCTCACTGTTGTTACAGCTTCCACTGTCTGCTTTTCACTTCTCACTGTTGTTACAGCTTCCACTGTCTGCTTTTCAGTTCTCACTGTTTTTACAGCTTCCACTGTCTGCTTTTCACTTCTCACTGTTGTGTTACAGCTTCCACTGTCTGCTTTTCACTTCTCACTGTTGTGTTACAGCTTCCACTGTCTGCTGTTCACTTCTCACTGTTGTGTTACAGCTTCCACTGTCTGCTGTTCACTTCTCACTGTTGTGTTACAGCTTCCACTGTCTGCTTTTCACTTCTCACTGTTGTTACAGCTTCCACTGTCTGCTTTTCACTTCTCACTGTTGTTACAGCTTCCACTGTCTGCTTTTCACTTCTCACTGTTGTGTTACAGCTTCCACTGTCTGCTTTTCACTTCTCACTGTTGTGTTACAGCTTCCACTGTCTGCTTTTCACTTCTCACTGTTGTGTTACAGCTTCCACTGTCTGCTTTTCACTTCTCACTGTTGTTACAGCTTCCACTGTCTGCTTTTCACTTCTCACTGTGTGTTACAGCTTCCACTGTCTGCTTTTCACTTCTCACTGTTGTTACAGCTTCCACTGTCTGCTTTTCACTTCTCACTGTTGTTACAGCTTCCACTGTCTGCTTTTCACTTCTCACTGTTGTTACAGCTTCCACTGTCTGCTTTTCACTTCTCACTGTTGTTACAGCTTCCACTGTCTGCTTTTCACTTCTCACTGTTGTGTTACAGCTTCCACTGTCTGCTTTTCACTTCTCACTGTGTGTTACAGCTTCCACTGTCTGCTTTTCACTTCTCACTGTTGTGTTACGGCTTCCACTGTCTGCTTTTCACTTCTCACTGTTGTTGCAGCTTCCACTGTCTGCTTTTCACTTCTCACTGTTGTTACAGCTTCCACTGTCTGCTTTTCACTTCTCACTGTTGTGTTACAGCTTCCACTGTCTGCTTTTCACTTCTCACTGTTGTTACAGCTTCCACTGTCTGCTTTTCACTTCTCACTGTTGTTACAGCTTCCACTGTCTGCTTTTCACTTCTCACGGTGGTGTTACAGCTTCCACTGTCTGCTTTTCACTTCTCACTGTTGTGTTACAGCTTCCACTGTCTGCTTTTCACTTCTCACTGTTGTTACAGCTTCCACTGTCTGCTTTTCACTTCTCACTGTTGTTACAGCTTCCACTGTCTGCTTTTCACTTCTCACTGTTGTTACAGCTTCCACTGTCTGCTTTTCACTTCTCACTGTTGTTACAGCTTCCACTGTCTGCTTTTCACTTCTCACTGTTGTGTTACAGCTTCCACTGTCTGCTTTTCACTTCTCACTGTTGTTACAGCTTCCACTGTCTGCTTTTCACTTCTCACTGTTGTGTTACAGCTTCCACTGTCTGCTTTTCACTTCTCACTGTTGTGTTACAGCTTCCACTGTCTGCTTTTCACTTCTCACTGTTGTTACAGCTTCCACTGTCTGCTTTTCACTTCTCACTGTTGTTACAGCTTCCACTGTCTGCTTTTCACTTCGCACTGTTGTTACAGCTTCCACTGTCTGCTTTTCACTTCTCACTGTTGTTACAGCTTCCACTGTCTGCTTTTCACTTCTCACTGTTGTGTTACAGCTTCCACTGTCTGCTTTTCACTTCTCACTGTTGTTACAGCTTCCACTGTCTGCTTTTCACTTCTCACTGTTGTGTTACAGCTTCCACTGTCTGCTTTTCACTTCTCACTGTTGTTACAGCTTCCACTGTCTGCTTTTCACTTCTCACTGTTGTTACAGCTTCCACTGTCTGCTTTTCACTTCTCACTGTTGTTACAGCTTCCACTGTCTGCTTTTCACTTCACTGTTGTTACAGCTTCCACTGTCTGCTTTTCACTTCTCACTGTTGTTAAAGCTTCCACTGTCTGCTTTTCACTTCTCACTGTTGTGTTACAGCTTCCACTGTCTGCTTTCACTTCTCACTGTTGTGTTACAGCTTCCACTGTCTGCTTTTCACTTCTCACTGTTGTTACAGCTTCCACTGTCTGCTTTTCACTTCTCACTGTTGTTACAGCTTCCACTGTCTGCTTTTCTCTTCTCACTGTTGTTACAGCTTCCACTGTCTGCTTTTCACTTCGCACTGTTGTTACAGCTTCCACTGTCTGCTTTTCACTTCTCACTGTTGTTACAGCTTCCACTGTCTGCTTTTCACTTCTCACTGTTGTTACAGCTTCCACTGTCTGCTTTTCACTTCTCACTGTTGTGTTACAGCTTCCACTGTCTGCTTTTCACTTCTCACTGTGTGTTACAGCTTCCACTGTCTGCTTTTCACTTCTCACTGTTGTGTTACAGCTTCCACTGTCTGCTTTTTCACTTCTCACTGTTGTTACTAGCTTCCACTGTCTGCTTTTTCACTTCTCACTGTTGTTACAGCTTCCACTGTCTGCTTTTCACTTCTCACTGTTGTGTTACAGCTTCCACTGTCTGCTTTTCACTTCTCACTGTTGTTACAGCTTCCACTGTCTGCTTTTCACTTCTCACTGTTGTTACAGCTTCCACTGTCTGCTTTTCACTTCTCACTGTTGTGTTACAGCTTCCACTGTCTGCTTTTCACTTCTCACTGTTGTTACAGCTTCCACTGTCTGCTTTTCACTTCTCACTGTTGTTACAGCTTCCACTGTCTGCTTTTCACTTCTCACTGTTGTTACAGCTTCCACTGTCTGCTTTTCACTCTCACTGTTGTGTTACAGCTTCCACTGTCTGCTTTTCACTTCTCACTGTTGTGTTACAGCTTCCACTGTCTGCTTTTCACTTCTCACTGTTGTTACAGCTTCCACTGTCTGCTTTTCACTTCTCACTGTTGTTACAGCTTCCACTGTCTGCTTTTCACTTCTCACTGTTGTTACAGCTTCCACTGTCTGCTTTTCACTTCTCACTGTTGTTACAGCTTCCACTGTCTGCTTTTCACTTCTCACTGTTGTGTTACAGCTTCCACTGTCTGCTTTTCACTTCTCACTGTGTGTTACAGCTTCCACTGTCTGCTTTTCACTTCTCACTGTTGTTACAGCTTCCACTGTCTGCTTTTCACTTCTCACTGTTGTTACAGCTTCCACTGTCTGCTTTTCACTTCTCACTGTTGTTACAGCTTCCACTGTCTGCTTTTCACTTCTCACTGTTGTGTTACAGCTTCCACTGTCTGCTTTTCACTTCTCACTGTTGTTACAGCTTCCACTGTCTGCTTTTCACTTCTCACTGTTGTTACAGCTTCCACTGTCTGCTTTTCACTTCTCACTGTTGTTACAGCTTCCACTGTCTGCTTTTCACTTCTCACTGTTGTTACAGCTTCCACTGTCTGCTTTTCACTTCTCACTGTTGTTACAGCTTCCACTGTCTGCTTTTCACTTCTCACTGTTGTTACAGCTTCCACTGTCTGCTTTTCACTTCTCACTGTTGTGTTACAGCTTCCACTGTCTGCTTTTCACTTCTCACTGTTTGTTACAGCTTCCACTGTCTGCTTTTCACTTCTCACTGTTGTTACAGCTTCCACTGTCTGCTTTTCACTTCTCACTGTTGTTACAGCTTCCACTGTCTGCTTTTCACTTCTCACTGTTGTTACAGCTTCCACTGTCTGCTTTTCACTTCTCACTGTTGTTACAGCTTCCACTGTCTGCTTTTCACTTCTCACTGTTGTGTTACAGCTTCCACTGTCTGCTTTTCACTTCTCACTGTTGTTACAGCTTCCACTGTCTGCTTTTCACTTCTCACTGTTGTGTTACAGCTTCCACTGTCTGCTTTTCACTTCTCACTGTTGTTACAGCTTCCACTGTCTGCTTTTCACTTCTCACTGTTGTTACAGCTTCCACTGTCTGCTTTTCACTTCTCACTGTTGTTACAGCTTCCACTGTCTGCTTTTCACTTCTCACTGTTGTGTCAGCTTCCACTGTCTGCTTTTCACTTCTCACTGTGTGTTACAGCTTCCACTGTCTGCTTTTCACTTCTCACTGTTGTTACAGCTTCCACTGTCTGCTTTTTCACTTCTCACTGTTGTGTTACAGCTTCCACTGTCTGCTTTTCACTTCTCACTGTTGTTACAGCTTCCACTGTCTGCTTTTCACTTCACTGTTGTTACAGCTTCCACTGTCTGCTTTTCACTTCTCACTGTTGTTACAGCTTCCACTGTCTGCTTTTCACTTCTCACTGTTGTGTTACAGCTTCCACTGTCTGCTTTTCACTTCTCACTGTTGTTACAGCTTCCACTGTCTGCTTTTCACTTCTCACTGTTGTGTTACAGCTTCCACTGTCTGCTTTTCACTTCTCACTGTTGTTACAGCTTCCACTGTCTGCTTTTCACTTCTCACTGTTGTTACAGCTTCCACTGTCTGCTTTTCACTTCTCACTGTTGTTACAGCTTCCACTGTCTGCTTTTTCACTTCTCACTGTTGTTACAGCTTCCACTGTCTGCTTTTCACTTCTCACTGTTGTTACAGCTTCCACTGTCTGCTTTTCACTTCTCACTGTTGTTTACAGCTTCCACTGTCTGCTTTTCACTTCTCACTGTTGTTACAGCTTCCACTGTCTGCTTTTCACTTCTCACTGTTGTTACAGCTTCCACTGTCTGCTTTTCACTTCTCACTGTTGTTACAGCTTCCACTGTCTGCTTTTCACTTCTCACTGTTGTTACAGCTTCCACTGTCTGCTTTTCACTTCTCACTGTTGTTACAGCTTCCACTGTCTGCTTTTCACTTCTCACTGTTGTTACAGCTTCCACTGTCTGCTTTTCACTTCTCACTGTTGTTACAGCTTCCACTGTCTGCTGTTCACTTCTCACTGTGTGTTACAGCTTCCACTGTCTGCTTTTCACTTCTCACTGTTGTTACAGCTTCCACTGTCTGCTTTTTCACTTCTCACTGTTGTTACAGCTTCCACTGTCTGCTTTTTCACTTCTCACTGTTGTTACAGCTTCCACTGTCTGCTTTTCACTTCTCACTGTTGTGTTACAGCTTCCACTGTCTGCTTTTCACTTCTCACTGTTGTGTTACAGCTTCCACTGTCTGCTTTTCACTTCTCACTGTTGTGTTACAGCTTCCACTGTCTGCTTTTCACTTCTCACTGTTGCTTACAGCTTCCACTGTCTGCTTTTCACTTCTCACTGTTGTTACAGCTTCCACTGTCTGCTTTTCACTTCTCACTGTTGTTATAGCTTCCACTGTCTGCTTTTCACTTCTCACTGTTGTTACAGCTTCCACTGTCTGCTTTTTCACTTCTCACTGTTGTGTTACAGCTTCCACTGTCTGCTTTTCACTTCTCACTGTTGTTACAGCTTCCACTGTCTGCTTTTTCACTTCTCACTGTGTGTTACAGCTTCCACTGTCTGCTTTTCACTTCTCACTGTTGTTACAGCTTCCACTGTCTGCTTTTCACTTCTCACTGTTGTTACAGCTTCCACTGTCTGCTTTTCACTTCTCACTGTTGTTACAGCTTCCACTGTCTGCTTTTCACTTCTCACTGTTGTGTTACAGCTTCCACTGTCTGCTTTTCACTTCTCACTGTTGTTACAGCTTCCACTGTCTGCTTTTCACTTCTCACTGTTTGTTACAGCTTCCACTGTCTGCTTTTCACTTCTCACTGTTGTTACAGCTTCCACTGTCTGCTTTTCACTTCTCACTGTGTGTTACAGCTTCCACTGTCTGCTTTTCACTTCTCACTGTTGTTACGGCTTCCACTGTCTGCTTTTCACTTCACTGTTGTTACAGCTTCCACTGTCTGCTTTTCACTTCTCACTGTTGTTACAGCTTCCACTGTCTGCTTTTCACTTCTCACTGTTGTTACAGCTTCCACTGTCTGCTTTTCACTTCTCACTGTTGTTACAGCTTCCACTGTCTGCTTTTCACTTCTCACTGTTGTTAGAACAGCTTCCACTGTCTGCTTTTCACTTCTCACTGTGTGTTACAGCTTCCACTGTCTGCTTTTCACTTCTCACTGTTGTGTTATAGCTTCCACTGTCTGCTTTTCACTTCTCACTGTTGTGTTACAGCTTCCACTGTCTGCTTTTCACTTCTCACTGTTGTTACAGCTTCCACTGTCTGCTTTTCACTTCTCACTGTTGTTACAGCTTCCACTGTCTGCTTTTCACTTCTCACTGTTGTTACAGCTTCCACTGTCTGCTTTTCACTTCTCACTGTTGTTACAGCTTCCACTGTCTGCTTTTCACTTCTCACTGTTGTGTTACAGCTTCCACTGTCTGCTTTTCACTTCTCACTGTTGTTACAGCTTCCACTGTCTGCTTTTCACTTCACTGTTGTTACAGCTTCCACTGTCTGCTTTTCACTTCTCACTGTTGTTACAGCTTCCACTGTCTGCTTTTCACTTCTCACTGTTGTTACAGCTTCCACTGTCTGCTTTTCACTTCTCACTGTTGTTACAGCCTCCACTGTCTGCTTTTCACTTCTACTGTGTGTTGCAGCTTCCACTGTCTGCTTTTTCACTTCTCACTGTGTGTTACAGCCTCCACTGTCTGCTTTTCACTTCTCACTGTGTGTTACAGCTTCCACTGTCTGCTTTTCACTTTCACTGTTGTTACAGCTTCCACTGTCTGCTTTTCACTTCTCACTGTTGTTACAGCTTCCACTGTCTGCTTTTCACTTCTCACTGTGTGTTACAGCTTCCACTGTCTGCTTTTCACTTCTCACTGTTAGTTACAGCTTCCACTGTCTGCTTTTCACTTCTCACTGTTTGTTACAGCTTCCACTGTCTGCTTTTCACTTCTCACTGTTGTGTTACAGCTTCCACTGTCTGCTTTTCACTTCTCACTGTTGTGTTACAGCTTCCACTGTCTGCTTTTCACTTCTCACTGTTGTTACAGCTTCCACTGTCTGCTTTTCACTTCTCACTGTTGTGTTACAGCTTCCACTGTCTGCTTTTCACTTCTCACTGTTGTTACAGCTTCCACTGTCTGCTTTTCACTTCTCACTGTTGTGTTACAGCTTCCACTGTCTGCTTTTCACTTCTCACTGTTGTTACAGCTTCCACTGTCTGCTTTTCACTTCTCACTGTTGTGTTACAGCTTCCACTGTCTGCTTTTCACTTCTCACTGTTGTTACAGCTTCCACTGTCTGCTTTTCACTTCTCACTGTTGTTACAGCTTCCACTGTCTGCTTTTCACTTCTCACTGTTGTTACAGCTTCCACTGTCTGCTTTTCACTTCTCACTGTTGTTACAGCTTCCACTGTCTGCTTTTCACTTCTCACTGTTATGTTACAGCTTCCACTGTCTGCTTTTCACTTCTCACTGTTGTGTTACAGCTTCCACTGTCTGCTTTTCACTTCTCACTGTTGTTACAGCTTCCACTGTCTGCTTTTCACTTCTCACTGTTGTTACAGCTTCCACTGTCTGCTTTTCACTTTCACTGTTGTTACAGCTTCCACTGTCTGCTTTTCACCTCTCACTGTTGTTACAGCTTCCACTGTCTGCTTTTCACTTCTCACTGTTGTTACAGCTTCCACTGTCTGCTTTTCACTTCTCACTGTTGTGTTAAGCTTCCACTGTCTGCTTTTCACTTCTCACTGTTGTTACAGCTTCCACTGTCTGCTTTTCACTTCTCACTGTTGTTACAGCTTCCACTGTCTGCTTTTTCACTTCACTGTTGTTGCAGCTTCCACTGTCTGCTTTTTCACTTCTCACTGTTGTTACAGCTTCCACTGTCTGCTTTTCACTTCTCACTGTTGTTACAGCTTCCACTGTCTGCTTTTCACTTCTCACTGTTGTTACAGCTTCCACTGTCTGCTTTTTCACTTCTCACTGTTGTGTTACAGCTTCCCACTGTCTGCTTTCTACTTTCACTGTTGTTACAGCTTCCACTGTCTGCTTTTCACTTCTCACTTTGTTACAGCTTCCACTGTCTGCTTTTTCACTTCCTCACTGTTGTTACAGCTTCCACTGTCTGCTTTTCACTTCTCACTGTGTGTTACAGCTTCCACTGTCTGCTTGTTCACTTCTCACTGTTGTTACAGCTTCCACTGTCTGCTTTTCACTTCCTCACTGTTGTTACAGCTTCCACTGTCTGCTTTTCACTTCTCACTGTTGTTACAGCTTCCACTGTCTGCTTTTCACTTCTCACTGTTGTGTTACAGCTTCCACTGTCTGCTTCACTTCTACTGTTGTTACAGCTTCCACTGTCTGCTTTTCACTTCTCACTGTTGTTACTAGCTTCCACTGTCTGCTTTTCACTTCTCACTGTTGTTACAGCTTCCACTGTCTGCGCTTTTCACTTCTCACTGTTGTTACAGCTTCCACTGTCTGCTTTTTCACTTCACTGTTGTGTACAGCTTCCACTGTCTGCTTTTCACTTCTCACTGTTGTGTTACAGCTTCGACACTGTCTGCTTTTCACTTCTCACTGTTGTGTTACAGCTTCCACTATCGCTTTTTACTTCTCTCACTGTTGTTACAGCTTCCACTGTCTGCTTTTTCACTTCTCACTGTTGTGTTACAGCTTCCACTGTCTGCTTTTCACTTCTCACTGTTGTTACAGCTTCCACTGTCTGCTTTTCACTTCTCACTGTTGTGTTACAGCTTCGACTGTCTGCTTTTCACCTTCTCACTGTTGTTACAGCTTCCACTGTCTGCTTTTCACTTCTACTGTTGTTGCAGCTTCCACTGTCTGCTTTTTACTTCTCACTGTTGTTACAGCTTCCACTGTCTGCTTTTTCACTTCTCACTGTTGTTACAGCTTCCACTCGTCGCTTTTCACTTCTCACTGTGTTACAGCTTCCACTGTCTGCTTTTCACTTCTCACTCGTTGTACAGCTTCCACTGTCTGCTTTTCACTTCTCACTGTTGTGTTACAGCTTCCACTGTCTGCTTTTCACTTCTCACTGTTGTTACAGCTTCCACTGTCTGCTTTTCACTTCTCACTGTGTTACAGCTTCCACTGTCTGCTTTTTCACTTCTCACTGTTGTTACAGCTTCCACTGTCTGCTTTTCACTTCTCACTGTTGTTACAGCTTCCACTGTCTGCTTTTCACTTCACTGTTGTTACAAGCTTCCACCGTCTGTTTTCACTTCACTGTTGTTACAGCTTCCACTGTCTTTGCTTTTCACTTCTCACTGTTGTTACAGCTTCCATTGTCTGCTTTTCACTTCTCACGGTGTTACAGCTGCACTGTCTACAATTCACTCTCACGTTGTTACAGCTTCCACTTGTCTGGCGCTTTTCACTTCTCACTGTTTACAGCTTCCACTGTCTGTTTTCACTTCTCACTGTTTTGTTCAGCCATTGTCTGTTTTCATTCTCATGTTGTGTTGCAGCCACGTCTGCTTTCTCATGTGTTACAGTCCACGTCTGCTTTTCACTTCTCACTGTTGTTACAGCTCCACTGTCTGCTTTTCACTTCTCACTGTTGTGTTACGAGCTCCACTGTCTGCTTTTCACTTCTCACTGTTGTTACAGCTTCCACTGTCTGCTTTTCACTTCTCACTGTTGTTAGCAGCTTCCACTGTCTGCTTTTTCACTCTCACTGTTGTTCTCAGCTTAACGTCTGCTTTATAACTCATGCTTTACAGTCCACTGTCTGTTTTCACTTTTTACAGCTTCCACGTCTGCTTTTTCACTCCGCTGTTGTTATTCCACTGTCTGCTTTTCACTTCTCACTGTTGTTAGTCTGCGCCTACTCTCACTTCTTGTTGTTACAGCTTCCACTGTCTGATTTTCCTTCTCACTGTTGTTACAGCTTCCACTGTCTGCTTTTTCACTTTACTGCTGGTGTTACAGCTTCACTGTCTGCTTTACTGCACTGTTTTGTTAAGCTTCACTGTTGCTTTTGACTTTCAGCTGTTGTGTAATTCACTGTGCTTTTCCACTTCATCATTGTGTGTTACAGTTTCCACTGTCTGTTTTCACTTCTCACTGTTGTTACAGCTTCACTGTCTGCTTTTTCACTTCTCACTGTTGTTACAGTCCACTGTCTGCTTTTCACTCTCACTGTTGTTACAGCTTCCACTGTCTGCTTTTCACTCTCACTGTTGTGTTACAGCTTCCACTGTCTGCTTTCACTTCTCACTGTTGTTAGACGTTTCACTCTCTGTGTTAGCCACTGTCTGCTTTTCACTTCATTATCACTGTCTGCTTCTCACTGTTGTTACAGCCACGTCTGCTTTTCACTTCACTGTTGGTACAGCTTCACGTCTGCTTTTCACTTTCACTGTGTGTTACAGCCACTGTCTGCTTTTCACTTCATTCACTGTTGTTACAGCTTCCACTGTCTGCTTTTCACTCTCACTGTTGTTTAAAAGCTTCCACTGTCTGCTCTCTTTCACTTCACTGATTGCATACACTGTCTATTTCACTGTTGTTACAGCTTCCACTGTCTGCTTTTCACTTCACTGTTACAGTTCCACTGTCTGCTTTTCACTTCTCACTGTTGTGAAAGCCCACGTTCTGCTTTTCACCTTCTCACTGTTGTTACAGCTCCACTGTCTGCTTTTCACTTCTCACTGTTGCTTGTTACAGCTTCCACTGTCTGCTTTTCACTTCTCACTGTTGTTACAGCTTCCACTGTCTGTTTTCACTTCTCACTGGTGTTACAGCTTCCACTGTCTGGTTTTCACCTTCACTGCTGTTACAGCTTCCACTGTCTGCTTTTCACTTCTCACTGTTGTGTTACAGCTCATGTCATGCTTTTCACTTCTCACTGTTGTTACAGCTTCCACTGTCTGCTTTTTCACTTCTCACTGTTTGTGTTACAAGCTCGACTGTCTGCTAACACTCATGTTGTTAAGCTTCGACTGTCTGTTTTTCACTTTCACTGTTGTGTAGCTTCGACTGTCTGCTTTCACTTCTCACTGTTGTGTTACAGCTCCACTGTCTGCTTTTTCACTCCTCACTGTTGTGTTACAGCTTCCACTGTCTGCTTTTCACTTCACTGTTGTTACAGCTTCCACTGTCTAAGCTTTTCACTTCTCTCACTGTTATAGCAGTTCCACTGTCTGCTTTTCACTTCTCATTGTTGTTACTAGTTACACTGTCTGCTTTTACTTCTCACTGTTGTTACAGCTTCAATGTCCGCTTTTCACTTCACTGTTGTTACAGCTTCCACGTCTGCTTTTCACTTCTCACTGTTGTTACAGCTTCCACTGTCTGCTTACTCCTTCACTGTTGTTAGAGCTTCCACTGTCTGCTTTTCACTCTCACTGTTGTGCGACAGCTCCACTGTCTGCTTTTCACTTCACTGTTGTTACAGCTCCACTGTCTGCTTCTCACTCTCACTGTTGTGTTCAGCTTCCACTGTCTGTGCACTCTCACTGTTGTTAGCTTCCATAGTCTGCTCTTCTCATGTTTGCAGCTTCACTGTTGTTTTTACAGCTTCCACTGTCTGTCACTTCTCACTGTTGTTGTTACAGCTTCGACTGTCTGCTTTTCACTTCTCACTGTTGTACAGTCCACTGTCTGCTTTTCACTTCTCACTGTTGTGTTACAGCTTCCACTGTCTGTTTTTCACTTCTCATGTTGTTACAGCTTCCACTGTCTGCTTTTCACTTCTCACTGTTGTTACAGCTTCACTGTGCTTTCACTTCTCACTGCTGTTACAGCTTCCACTGTCTGCTTTTTCACTTTCATGTTGTTACAGCTTCCACTGTCTGCTCAATTCTCACTGTTGTTACAGCTTCCACTGGCTTTACTCCTCACTGTTGTTGCAGCTTCCACGTCTGCTTTCACTTCTCACTGTTGTTACAGCTCCATTGTCTGCTTTTCAACTTCACTGTTGTGTTACAGCTTCCACTGTCTGCCTTTTCACTTCTCATGTTGTTACATCCATTGTCTGCTTTTACTTCTCACTGTTCAGCCCACTGTCTGCTTTTCACTCTCACTGTTTGTGTTACAGCTTCCACTGTCTGCTTTCTCACTCTCACTGTTGTACAGCTTCCACTGTCTGCTTTTAACTTCACTGTTGTTACAAGCTCACTGTCTGCCTTTCACCTCACTGTTGTTACAGCTTCCACGTCTGCTTTTTCACTTCTCACTGTTGTGTTACAGCTTCCACTGTCTGATTTTCACTTCTCACTGTTTGTTACAGCTTCCACTGTCTGCTTTTCACTTCTCACTGTTGTTACAGCTTCCACTGTCTGCTTTCACTCCTCACTGTTGTTATAGCTTCCACTGTCTGCTTTTACTACTCACTGTTGTTACAGCTTCCACTGTCTGCTTTTCACTTCTCACTGTTGTGTTACAGCTTCCACTGTCTGCTTTTCACTTCTCACTGTTGTTACAGCTTCCACTGTCTGCTTTTCACTTCTCACTGTTGTGTTACAGCTTCCACTGTCTGCTTTTCACTTCTCACTGTTGTGTTACAATTTCCACTGTCTGCTTTTCACTTCTCACTGTTGTTACAGCTCCACTGTCTGCTTTCACTTCTCACTGTAGTTGTTACAGCTTCCACTGTCTGCTTTTCATCCCTCACTGTTGTTACAGCCTCGCACTGTCCGCTTTTCACCTCTCACTGTTGTTACAGCTTCCACTGTCTGCTTTCACTTCTCACTGTTGTTACAGCTTCGACTGTCTTGCTTTTTCACTCTATGTTTTAATTCCACTGTCTGCTTTTCACTTTTCACTGTTGTTACAGCTTCCACTGTCTGCTTTTTCACTTCTCACTGTTGTGTAAGCTTTCCACTGTCTGCTTTTTCTACTCCTCACTGTGTTACAGCTTCACTGTCTGCTTTTTCTACTTCTCACTAGCTGTTTCTGCTTTTTCACTTTCACTGTTGTTACAGCTTGCACTGTCTGCTTTTTCTAAGTTAAGCTCCACGGCTCCGCTTTTCACTTCTCACTGTTGTTACAGCTTCCACCGTCTGCTTTTCACTTCTCACTGTTGTTGCAGCCATTATATTGTTGTAGTCACGTTACTATACTTCACTGTCTGCTTTTTATTCACTGTGTGGTTATAGCTTCCACTGTCTGCTTTTCACTCTCACTGTTGTTTAAGCGTCGACTGTCTGCTTTTTACTTCATGTTGTTACAGATCTTCCACTGTCTGCTTTTCACTTCTCACTGTTGTTACAGCTTCCACTGTCTGCTTACTTTCACTGTTGTTACGCAGAGCTTCATCTGTTTGCTTTTTCACTTCTCACTGTGGTTACAGCTTCCATTGTCTGATTTTCACTTCTCACTGTTGTTACAGCTTCCACTGTCGCTTTTCACTTCTCACTGTTTGTTACAGCCTCCACTGTCTGCTTTTCACTCCTCACGTTGTGTTACAGCTTCCACTGTCTGCTTTTTCACCTCTCACTGTTGTTACAGCTCCACTGTCTGATTTTTCAATTCTCACTGTTGTGTTACAGCTTCCACTCGTCTGCCTCTTTCACTCTCTCACTGTGTGTTACAGTCCACTGTCTGCTTTTTTCACTTCTCACTGTTGTTCACAGCCACTGTCTGCTTTTCACTTCGCACTGTTGTGTAAGTTACTGTTGTTTTACTTTTACTGTTGTTATAGCTTCCCACTGTCTGCTTTTTCACCTCTCACTGTTTGCGGTACAGCTTCCACTGTCTGCGTTCGATTCTCACTGCTGTTACTAGCTTCCACCGTCTGCTTTTATCTACTGACGTGTTAGAGCCTCCACTGTCTGCTTATATATGTTGTATAGCTTATGTGTACTAGTTTATCCGACTTCTGCTTTACTTGACTGTGTACACCACTGTCTGCTTTTCACCCTCACTGTTTTAACTTCCACTGTCTGCTTTTTCACTTTCACTGTTGTGTTACAGCTCTCCACTGTCTGCGTGCACTTCACTGCTGTTATAGCTTCAGTCTGTTTTTCACTTTTTACTGTTGAGTTATAGCTTTCCACTGTCTGCTTTTTCACTTTCACCGTTGTGTATAGCTTCCACTGTCTGCTCACTTCACTGTTGTTAAGCTTCCATCTGTCCGCTTTTCACTTTCACTGTTGTTACAGACTTGCCATCTGTCTGCTTTTCACTTCTCACTGTTGTTATAGCTTCCACTGTCTTGCTTTTCTATTTCAATTGTTAGTGAGTTCCACTGTCTGTTTTTTTACTTTATGTGTTACAGCTCTCCACTGTCTGCTTTTTCTACTTCACTGTTGTTACAGCTTCCACTGTCTGCTTTACTTTCATGTGTTAGAAGCTTAGTTGTTTTTTATTCTTACTGCTGGTGTTACAGCTTCCACGTCTGCTTTTCACTTCACTGTTGTTACAAAGCTTGACTGTCTGCTTTTCACTTCACTGTTGTTTAAGCTTCACTGTCTGCTTTTCACTTCTCACTGTTGTGTTATAGCTTCCACTCTGTCTGCTTTTCACTTCTCACTGTGTGCTTACAGCTTCCACTGTCTGCTTTTCTACTTCTACTGCTGTACTATAGTCATGTCTGCTTTTCACTTTACTGTTGTTACATATTGCTAATGTCTGTTTTTACTTATCACCGCGTTATAGCTTCCACTTGTCTGCTTTTCTCACTTCTCACTGTTGTGACAGTTTACTGTCTGCGTTTTCACTTCACTGTTGTTACAGCTTCCACTCGTTGCTTTTTCACTTCTCACGTGGTTACAGCTTCCACTGTCTGTTTTTCTACTTTCACTGTGTGTGACAGCTTCCACTGCCCTGCTTGTTCACTCTCACTGTGTGTTACAGCTTCCACTGTCTGCTTCTTTTTCACTTTCACTGTTGTTATACGGCACTGTCTGCTTTTCACTTTCACGTTGTGTTACAGCTTCACTGTCTGCTTTTTCACCCTCACTGTTGTTACAGCTTCACTGTCTGCTTTTCACTTTCACTGTTGTGTTTTAGCTTCCACTGTCTGCTTTTCACTTCTCACGGTTGTTATAGCTTCCACTGTCTGCTTTTCACTCTCAATTGTTGTGTTACAGCTTCCCACCGTCTGCATTTTTCACTTTTACTGTTGTTAACTTCCACCCTGTCTGCTTTTCTATTCTCACTGTGTGTTATAGCTTCCACTGGTCTGCTTTTTCACTCACTGTGTAGATAGCTTCCACTTGTCTGCTTTTTCACTCACTGTTGGTATAGCTTCCACTGTCTGCTTTTCACTTACGTTGTGTTATAGCTTCCACTGTCTGCTTTTCACTTACTTTGTTACAGCTTCCACTGTCTGCTTTTTCACTCTTCACTGTTGTGTTACAGCTTCCACTGTCTGCTTTTTTTACTTCTCACTGTTGTTATAGCTTCGACTGTCTGCTTTTCACTTCATTGTTGTTAATTTTATAGTTCACTTTGTTTTTACTCTCAAGTGTGAACTTCCACTGTCTGCTTTTACTTCAAATTGTTAATTAGTCTGCTTTTCACTTTCACTGTTGTGTTAATTCACTGTCGTTTTACTTCTCACTGTTGTTACAGTTCACTGTCTGCTTTTCACTTCTAATGCGTACAGCTTCCACTGTCTGCTTTTCACTTACTGTTGTTACAGCTTTCCACTGTCTGTTTTTTCACTTCACTGTGGTTACAGCTTCCACTCCGTCTGCTTTTTCACTTCTATTTGTATACTTCCACTGTCTGCTTTTACTTACTGTTTTACAGCTTCACTGTCTGCTTTATTTACTGTTGTGTTACTAGCTTCCACTTGTCTTTTTATTTACGTGTTGAGCTTCACTGTGTTTTATTTCACTGTTGTCAGAGCTTCCCACTGTCTGCTTTTCACTTTCACTGTTGTTTAAGCTTCACTGTTGCTTTTCACTTCTCACTGCTTGTGACAGCTTCCACTGTCTGCTTTTCACTTTCACTGTTGTTACAATTCCACTGTCTGCTTTTCACTGATGTTGTTAAGCTTCCACTGTCTGTTTTACTTTACTGCTGTGTTACAGCTTCCACCGTCTGGTTTTTCACTTCTCACTGTTGTTGTTACAGCTTCCACTGTCTGCTTTTCACTTTACTGTTTTATACTTGCACTGTCTGCTTTTCACTTCTCACTGTTGTTATAGCTTCCACTGTCTGGCTTTTCACTTCTCACTTGTTGTTACAGCTTACTGTCTGCTTTTCACTCTCACTGTGTGTTATAGCTTCCACTGTCTGCTTTTCTTTACTTCTCACTTTGTGTTAAGTCAGTCTGCTCTACTTCACTGTTGTGTTAAAGCTTCACTGTCTGCTTTTCTACTTCTCACCGTTGTTACTAGCCTCCCACTGTCTGCTTTTACTTCTCACTGTGGTAAGCAGCTTCACTGTCTGCTTTTACTTCTCACTAAGCTTCACTGTCTGCTTTTCACTTCTCACTGTTGTGTAAGCTTCACTGTCTGCTTTTACTTCACTTTGGTTACAGCTTCCACTGTCTTTTCACTTCTCACTGTTGTTACAGCTTCCACTGTCTGTTTTTCACTTTCACTCTACAGCTTTCCACTGTCTGCTTTTTCACTTCTCACTGTTGTGTTACAGCTTCCACTGTCTGCTTTTTTACTTCTCACTGTTGTTACAGCTTCACTGTCTGCTTTTCTACTTTCATTGTTGTTAGATCCACTGTCTGCTTTTTAGACTTCACTTCTCACTGTTGTGTACAGCTTCCACTGTCTGCTTTTACTCACTGTGTGTTATAGCTTCCACTGTGCTTTTACTCTACTTTGTTAAGCTCATGTCTGTTTTCACTTCTCACTGTTGTTAAGCTTCCACTGTCTGCTTTTACTTCACCGTTGTGTTACAGCTTCCACTGTCTGCTTTTCTACTTCTCACTGTTGT